>NC_087152.1:5397500-5400000 GCF_035594125.1 Scylla paramamosain | reverse complement strand
CCTTGTCCTGAGGATCTTGACTTCGCTGATTTCTTTTTCTTCTCCTTTTGCTCCAAGTGATGTGATGTATATATGGATAACCTACCGGACCTAGAATAGCACTGACAGGCTTAAGATAACACTGTCAGATCATTCATAGACTTAAAAAATAACACTGCCAGGCGAGGAATAGAATGGACAGACTTAAGATAGCACTACCAATCAAGAGTAACATTGACAGGCCTAAAATAACATTATCAGACCAAAAGTAACACGAGACAGGCTTAAAATAACACTGATGAACTTAAAATAATATTGCCAGATTTAAAACAACATTGCTAGATTTAAAATAACATTACCAGACGAAAAATAAAACTACCAGACGAAAAATAACATTATCAGACGAAAAATAACATTGTCAGACCCAAAAAATAACATTGCCAGACCCGAAAAATAACATCGTCAGACCAAAAATTACATTGCCAGACCAAAAATAACATTGCCAAACTTAAAATAACATTGGCCCAAAAATTATCGTCAGATCTAGCATAACATTACCCGACTAAGTTATTGTGACGGGCAAGTATTGTGTGTTGCATGTGTGTGTGAAACGTTTCATAGTTTATAACACAGAATTTCACTTGCCTCACACGTACGTACTCTGGTGGCAGTGGTAGGAAGTAAGGCACTTCCTCGTGAATGCAACACTAAGGCACACATTCCTGGACGCCTCAGACTCCCATAATGCTTGTCTTCAGAGGCCACAGGGATGATTAGTCTGGTCCTTATGGCTGTTCTCAAAGACCACAAAGATATAATTGGTCGGGTTATCATAGGTGTCTCTCATGCTATCACCAGAATAACAACACCCTTGAAAACCCCAAAACAACTTCCAAGGCAGCCTGAAGAAAGCGTGGATATAAAACGCCAAAGTAAAAAAAAAAATGTGTTTCTGAGAGCCACATCATCAGGTCGACCCTTTGTCCTCCACTCACAGTCTGCAAGGAGCAATCACCTTTAAGACTTTCTAAATAATCTACTAGTATTTTTTAAACGATGAGGTTCACCAGGGAGTAGGTTGTTTCATATACTGCCCTGAGGTATTCCAAGGGGAGCATATGCCTTGATACCACTCCAATGTCCTATTAATTGAGTACCATTACGTGATGGAGGGGGGGTTATACACTAGTACTCCGGAGCTGCAGTACTACGTTGTCGCTATGTTACGCAAGGAATTACTGGAGGCTTACTAAATTATTCGGAGATTATTAAAGCTACACTCCATCTCTGGAAGGCCGCTCACTCACGCCGTCTAGCAACACTGCCACGACTAAAATGACCCTGTCTGAATTAAAATAAAAAGTGCCATAACAAAAATAAAAGCATTGCCAAACCTAGTATAGCAGTGACATTTATAGAATAACGTTATCAGACCCTAAATAACAATGCCAGACTTAGAAACAACACTGAACTAAAATAACACCAGCAGGTCTAGAATAGAATTGGCAGACCTGAATTAACTCTGCCAGGCCCAAAGAAACGCTGCCTGACTCAAAATAACAGTGGGAAACCTAGAATAACATAGCCAGACCTAAAACAACACTGTCAGACGTAGAATGAAATTGCCAGCCCTAAAAATAACACTAGCAAACCTAACCTAACACTACAGCACGTAAAGTAATAATGTCTGATTCAAGATACCATTGCCAAACGGAAATAAAACGTAAAATAACATTGCCAGACCTATGTAACACGTAAAATAACACTGCCAGACCTAAATAAATCCAAAACAAACACTGCCAGGCCTAAATTCGACCTTAAAACAACAGTATCAGACATAAATAGCCCTAAAACAACACTATCAGACCTGAATAGATCTAAAATAACACTGCCAAGCTTAAAATAATATCTGTGTGACTGGCGACCACTTGTACGGGCTGGAGAAGTGAATGACATGCAAACCTTCTCCTGGAGCCCGTCAGAGAGAGAGAGAGAGAGAGAGAGAGAGAGAGAGAGAGAGAGAGAGAGAGAGAGAGAGAGAGAGAGAGAGGGTGGGGGGAGGGGACTATATAATGAACAATGGCGGTTTTTCCCGTAGATTTTAATTATTTTTTCATTGAAGACATCGGAAGGAAAAGACAAAGGACAAGATTTTTCCTCCTTTTTTTCTTTTCTTTCTTTCTTCCTCCTCTCTCTCCTCCTCCTCCTTCTCCTCCTCCTCCTCCTCCTCCTCCTCCTCGTCCTCCTCCTCGTCCTCCTCCTCCTCCTCCTCCTCCTCCTCCTCCTCCTCCTCCTCCTCCTCCTCCTCCTCCTCCTCCTCGAGACTTATTGAATGCCCTTTTATTATTATTATTATTATTATTTTTTTTTTTTGTAGTAATGAGAAACTTTTGAATGGAACTTTGCTCTTGTCTCGGCATCGTATCCCTGCAGCAATGTGTGTGTGTGTGTGTGTGTGTGTGTGTGTGTGTTATTCTGAAAACCTCCGACATTTCGACTGATTGCTGAAATACATAGTAAC
>NC_087152.1:5380000-5390000 GCF_035594125.1 Scylla paramamosain | reverse complement strand
GAGTGACTGTATAGGACCAGAACTGCGACATGAGCGGGGCGGAGGCGGTAGCGGACAGGCGATTCTTTCGAAGTCTGTCCCACAAGCCAGGTCTGTCATGGAAGCCGCGCCGTGTGGAGCGCTTTTGGATGAGTCTGCGCGAAACACGACTTGCAGGTATGTTAGGTTTTGTAAGTGTGTTTGTTTGTGTGTGTGTGTGTGTGTGTAGAGGGGGGGTGTTATATGTGTGTTTGTATGTGTGTTTCTGTGTTTATGTACGCAGGTTGTTGGGATGAGAGTGTGTGTGTGGTTGGAGAGGGGGGGTGTAGGTTGGGAAGGGTGTGTGTGTGTGTGTGTGTGTGTGTGTGTGTGTGTGTGTGTGTGTGTGTGTGTGTGTGTGTGTGTGTGTGTGTGTGTGTGTGTGTGTGTTTAACGTGGGTGTTCATTGTTTACAGTGAGACCAGTTGCTGTTGTTTTTCTCAATCCCTTTTCGATTTTGTTTCGTTTTGAAGTTTTCTCTATTGTTATTTTCATTTTTTTCTTTCTTTTTTATCCCCACGTATGTAGTGTAGTTCCCTCCTTTGTTTCTTCCCTCTAAGCTGTTTTTTTTTTCTTTTATAATTTTCAAGTTTTTTTTTTTTTTCCGGCGTACTTAAGTTTCTAATCTTATTTTTCTTGTTATTGTTATTTCCAAAATCTTTAACTTTCATATACATAGTTATTCATAGTTTCCTCCTCCTCTTCCTCCTTCTCTTCCTCTTCCTCCTTTTTTTCCCATTACCTCCTCATCGCCTCTCCTTCTCGTCCTCTTGCTTCGCCTCCTCCTTTCTTCTCATTACACCTCTTCACCATCCTGATCTCTCCTTATCTCTCTCTCATCATTATCTCTTCATCTTCTCCTTCCCGTATTCTTCCTTCCGTTTTTTTTGCTCGTTCTCTTTGACCTCTTCTCTCTTATCCCTTCGTCTTTCTTATTCATCCATCTTTCTTTTCCTCTTATTTTTTCCTACGTTCATGATGTGTTTTTATCTCTGTTTATTTGGTTTCTCTTCTTGTCCGTGTGTACGTGCCTCTCTCTCTCTCTCTCTCTCTCTCTCTCTCTCTCTCTCTCTCTCTCTCTCTCTCTCTCTCTCTCTCTCTCTCTCTCTCTCTCTCTCTCTCTCTCTGTAGTTAGGAGTAAGTGAATCTTTTAAAGTTTGTTTGTAAATGATTAGATTATGTACGTGTGTTCATGTTTATTTTATTTTTTTTTATCCATTTGTGGTTTTATTTATTTATGTCTTTACGTATTTGTGTATGTATGTACGAGTATGTATGTATGTATGTATATTGTTTATTTTTACATGATTTTTTTTGTTGTTTTTGTTTTTTGTCTTTGTTGTTGTTGTTGTTGCTGCTGCTGCTGCTGCTGCTATTGTTGTTGTTGCTGTTGCTGTTGATGTTGTCGTCGCTTCTCCGGTTTAGATTTCACTAAATAACCCAAACTTTTTTTTTTTTACCCCTTTGATGGTTTCCGCTCATTATCCCGCAAAACTTCGTGAAGCCAAACGATATCCCTTTATTTTTTTATTTATTTTTTTTACCTCAATAACTCAAGGGCGACTGGTATTGAGGGAAGCGTGGCGTGGAAGAGGAAGGGGTAGAGTGTGAGTCGTGGGTGGTGGTGGTGGTGGTGGGGGCAGGGATGATGCGCTTAGCGAGTCTATAGTGTAGAGAATACCGCTTTGTCGGCCAGAGTATGAATAGGTGCTGTCTGCTTCGGTACTGCCACGCTCTCTGTCTCATGAAGTCTGTCACAGCAATTTTGCCACCTGAGGACACACGAACATGTTAACAACGCCACGGCCGGATGTTCTCGCTCGCTGATTGGTTTACGTATTCCCCTCTTGTTTCAACACGTGCGGGAAATCTACTGCCTATATTCCTTCTAAAACCATTATTTAATTGTAAGATACCAGATTTTTTTTTCCAGTAATCCGATGTCTTAAGATTACGTTAAGTATGGATTTGTCCTTAATTTGCAGCACGTTTCAAAGTACAGAGGCTGGGTGGAGCTTAATGAGGCTGGATGAGGCTGGGTGAGCGCTACGTTGGGCTGGGTGAGGCTGGATGATGTTAGATGAGGCTGGGTGAGGGCTACGTGGGGCTGGGTGAGGCTGGGTGGAGCTGGGTGAAGGCTAGGAGGGGTTGGGTGAGGCTTGCTAATGCTGGGGAGGGCTGGTTGGGGCTGGATGAGTAAAACTAGTCCTATCAGTGAGTGGCAGCATCAGTCACTGGCAGCGTTACCATGTCATCGTGTTGTCAGGCAGCAAAAACACAACAGCGAGTGAATGCGTGAGGCGAAGTGTTGTGTTCAGTGTGCACTCTGGCATATCACGACTTTTAACACGTCTACTCTCTCAAATTGACACGGTGATGTGAAGACAGACACACCCTGAGGCACTTCATAGCTACAGCCACACTATTTGTCTCTCCTATATATATTATTTACATTGACCGCTGCCTCCCTTGAAAGCGCCATGTAATTCTGTCGTGTCACCTCCTCAGCCTGCTCACAGCGCCTCCACTAACGCCCAACGCTCATCACACCAAGGCCTGTAGGTGCAGTTATACTCCTTAGGCCTTGCATCATACTACCAGACTTCCTTGCACTTCACGCCACGAGCAATACACACGAATTTCACATGTTTAGGAAAGAGATGTCATGGAGGGGGGTCTTCATTACACTACCTTACACTTTATACTGTCCATGTACCTCACCTGCGCCTCCACCTGTACAGCACCTGCAACCATTAACTTTGCTTTTCCCCCTAACAAGCAATAAAAGCAGTAGGTTATATTATTTTATTTATTTATTTATTTATTTGTGGTGTAGTTAGTTAGTTGGTCTTCTTTTTTTTTTCTTAACTCCTCTTTAACTTTTTTCTCTCCTCCCTTTATTCATTGATCCTATTCATCCTTATTTTCTAATGTCGCTAGCGTTTTTGCTCCTTCCCTTATAACTCTCGTTCTTTAACCTCTTCTCTCCTTCCTTATTCATTCGTCTTATTCATCCTTGTTTTTCTAATGTTGCTAGTGTTTTTTCTCCTCCACAAGACCAGAACTGTGTCAGAGGGGAAGCATCAAGGCACACTTTTAGGGAACAAAATCAATCAATCTGTTGCAATTTCTTATCATTCTCGTTTTAAAAGCTATATAATGATGAAGTCTCTCTCTCTCTCTCTCTCTCTCTCTCTCTCTCTCTCTCTCTCTCTCTCTCTCTCTCTCTCTCTCTCTCTCTCTCTCTCTCTCTCTCTCTCTCTCTCTCTCTGCTACCTAGATATTGTAGTATAAGGCAGGGTATTGAAACCAGTCGAGTCAAAAGCTAGACTTGCCATTGAAACCCCCATGCAGTCCATCTTGTAATCCCTGTTTTTTTCCTGGAGCGATTGGCGTCCACACCTCGCCGCCTCATTACTGAAAGGGCGGCACCAATGAGGGATGAAAGAAAACAGTTACACATTGGTTCCGGTTCACATTGCTTGTAATACGCCGGTTCTCTGTGGAGGTAATTAGGTCTCTCTCTCTCTCTCTCTCTCTCTCTCTCTCTCTCTCTCTCTCTCTCTCTCTCTCTCTCTCTCTCTCTCTCTCTCTCTCTCTCTCTCTCTCTAAATGATACGTAATCCTCCTTATTGATATTTTTCAATTAATTTCCCTATTCCTATTGATTTCCATTTGCACGTGTGTGTGTGTGTGTGTGTGTGTGTGTGTGTGTGTGTGTGTGTGTATAGTAGTAGTAGTAGTAGTAGTAGTAGTAGTAGTAGTAGTAGTAGTAGTAGTTGTTGTTGTTGTTGTTGTTGTTGTTGTTGTTGTTGTTGTAAAGCTCTCTCATCATCAATCATCATCATCATCATCATCATCATCATCATCGTTTTCTTCCCGTACTCCCGCAGCTTCCCGTTACGATCTAAAACTTCCGGTAACCTGACCTGTTACCGACAGATAGAGAGAGAGAGAGAGAGAGAGAGAGAGAGAGAGAGAGAGAGAGAGAGAGAGAGAGAGAGAGAGAATTTTTCATATTTTTTATAAAGTTGGGTTATAAAAAACTAACTCATCTTTCAATCTGTGTAACCTCTCTCTCTCTCTCTCTCTCTCTCTCTCTCTCTCTCTCTCTCTCTCTCTCTCTCTCTCTCTCTCTCTCTCTCTCTCTCTCATCCATTACACGTAAAATACCAGTTTGTCATACACACACACACACACACACACACACACACACACACACACACACACACACACACACACACACACACACACACACACACACACACCTTCCCTTCACCATTTATTTAGAGACTCTTGAGATCGGTAGAAGGAGGAGGAGGAGGAGGAGGAGGAGGAGGAGGAGGAGGAGGAGGAGGAGGAGGCGAAGGAGGATATGGGGTGATAGAGGCAGGTGAAGGAGCAGAAGGATATAGAAGAGGAGGAAGAAGAAGGAGAGGAGAAAGAGGAGAAATGAAGAAGGGAAAAGAAGAGACAAAGAAAAATTACGAAATAGGATGAAATGCAGAACAAGAGGGGGAAAAAAAGGGGAAACTGTGATAGAAGATGGAAGAGAAAGAGAAAGAAAGAGAAAAAAGAATTAAGTGTGAGAAAGGAATTGGAGGAAGAGGAAGTGAATGAACGGATATAGAGAAGAGAAGGAGGAAGAGGAGGAGGAGGAGGAGGAGGAGGAGGAGGAGGAGGAGGAGGAGGAGGAAGAAGAGGAGGAGGAGGAGATAAATTCAATGAGGAGGTAATCTGACATCTGCGGTGGAGATGGTGCTTAAGTCATTAATGAGGAGGAGGAGGAGGAGGAGGAGGAGGAGGAGGAGGAGGAGGAGGAGGAATGTGGAAGGAGGAGAGGGAGGAAATAATGTAGGTAAAAGAAGATAGGGCAGGTGGGAAAGGAGGAGAAAGAGGAAGAGGAGGAGAAGGAGGAGGAGGATGTAAGAGAAGAAAAGGAGAGGAGGAGGAGGAGGAGGAGGAGGAAAAATTTAAGTTAGATAAATATGAAAGACGAAAAAAATTAAGGAAAATTGTATCAGGAAGAAAAGAGAGAGAGAGAGAGAGAGAGAGAGAGAGAGAGAGAGAGAGAGAGAGAGAGAGAGTGTATTTTTAAAGACCATATAAATCATCGTTAAGGAAGAGAAAAAGTATGATGATAGTAGAAAAATAATCAAAATAAAGATAATTATCAACAGAGGGAGAGGAAAGAAGAAGGAGGAGGAGAAAGAAGAGGAGGAGGAGGAGGAGGTATAATTGTAGATAGATAAAAAGACACATGATTATCGTGTTGGAAGAAATTAATTGAGATAGATCTGTAACGAAATTAACCACACACACACACACACACACACACACACACACACACACACACACACACACACACACACACACACACACACACACACACACACACACACACACACACACTACAGACGAAGGGATACAAAAATACATGTTTCTTCTCGTACTGCACGTGAAAATTTGTTGTATCCTCGGAGTTTCCTTATTTCTGATTTCACTCCTTGTCTTTCCTCCCCCTTGTGCTCTTGACCTTACTCGCAGGAAATAAATAAATAAATAAATAAAGTTAGTCATTGTTCGTGCCTCCCTTGCATTGCCCACCATATTCTTCGCTATACAGTGACGTCCTTCTTCATTAACTTCCCACCAGGCCTTGTTATTAAGCTTCACCAGACCGTGTTATCTATTAAGCTTGAGGAGAGAACTTAGTGATAGCAGTCAGAGAGGTATCAACAATTAGGCAACTGGAGAAGGATTAAACAGAGTCGTAACCGATTAGGCAGCAAGTAAGAGAGTCACCCTTGAAGAACTGATTTTTTCCCCTCATTCTTACCAGGCCATGTTATTAAGCTTGAGAAGGGACAGCAGCCAGGGAGGTATGACCTAGTAGGCGGCGAGTAGAAGAGTTACCCGTGAAGAAGCTAGATTTTCTTCCTCTCCAGCGAACCAGTTTTCTTCAAAGCGTGAATGTAGGGCAAACATTTTCTTTCTTTTCCTCCTCGCCAGCCTCTCCCACTCAGGAACACTGATGCGGCTCGTGTGTGGTATTATTAACCCAATTAACATAGCAAACTAAGGGAATCATGGAAGTAACCTCAGTCTACTAATATATAATAAACAATGACTATTTATTTATGAACCAGAAATATGCCTTGTTCAAATCGAAATCGGAAGAGTGAAGGGATCAGCTGTAAAATGAATGAAGTGAATGAATCTGAACCTAGCTTAACCTAATCCAACACTCATATGAAAAATGCTAATGCTGTTTTGATATTACCCTAAACTAGAAATTTTCGAGAGCTGTGAGATAAGTGGAAAAAAAAAAAAAAGAAACTGAGGAAATTATGAGGTTACGATAGGTTAAAGTTGGTTTAGTTAATTAAGGATGGAAGAGGCCAAGATTTTGTTCACTTTTGGTTATTAGCAATGTGGGAAAAGTTAGATTTACAATTTTGTTTCGTATATCTTTATGTATTGTATATGTATAACTGTACATGACTGGGAAGTGTGTGTGTGTGTGTGTGTGTGTGTGTGTGTGTGTGTGTGTGTGTGTGTAGAGAAGTGTGTTTGACTGTATGTATGTATGTATGAGAGAGAGAGAGAGAGAGAGAGAGAGAGAGAGAGAGAGAGAGAGAGAGAGAGAGAGAGAGAGAGAGAGAGAGAGAGAGAGACTCGTGCATTGGATTATCACTCTCATTTCTGCAGCGGGATGACGCTATTACCGACAGGATGTAAGGGCGGGGAGAGAGAGGGAGAGGGGGAGGGGAGGGAAAGAAGGAGAGAAGGAGGGAAGGAAAGGTAGAAGTGGAAGACAGGGACTGATGGTAATTATGAAGCAAGGAAGGAAGAAAGGAAGTAGAGTACGTATGAAGGTAACACACACACACACACACACACACACACACACACACACACACACACATAACAGTACCTTAGTAAAAAAAACATACAGTATAAGATTTTTTTTACTCTTAAGGCAAGAGTTATATATTCTAGTGTATAAGAGAGAGAGAGAGAGAGAGAGAGAGAGAGAGAGAGAGAGAGAGAGAGAGAGAGAGAGAGAGAGCAGGAAAACAGACAGTAAGAAACAGTGAGAATTCATTTACTAATAACTAAATAAGAAAAATATGAGCTAATTCTAACACAAATATATATGACAGAAATATAATGGTGATAATAATAATAATAATGATAATAATAATAATGATAATAATAATGATAATGATAATAATAATAATAATAATAATAGTTAAATTATTATTATTAGTAGTAGTAGTAGTAGTAGTAGTAGTAGTAGTAGTAGTAGTAGTAGTAGTAGTAACAGTAGTAGTATAGTAGTAGTAGTAGTAGTAATAGTAATGGTAATAATAATAATAATAATAATAATAATAATAATAATAATAATAATAATTCTCTCTCTCTCTCTCTCTCTCTCTCTCTCTCTCTCTCTCTCTCTCTCTCTCTCTCTCTCTCTCTCTCTCTCTCTCTCTCTCTCACCTCACCTCACCTCTCGTCCACTTTCCCGCCCTCACACCTTCCTCCCTCTCTTCCTTCCTCCCTTCCTCTTCCTCCTCCTCCTCCTCCTCCTCCTCCTCCTCCTCCTCCTCCTCCTCCTCCTCCTCCTCCTCCTTCTCCCTGAAGCAATAATCTCACCATCCATCTCTCCTCCACAACTCATTACCTCTCTTCCCTCCCTCCTTCCCTCCTTCCTCTCCCTCCTCTCCTTCCTCTCCTCTCCCTTCCCTCCCCTCAAAATACAACTCATCAGAGCATCTATACAATACTAACCAGACTTTCCTGGCTCGTGATTGGTTCTCCCGTTTGTGACGTCACGCCCTGATATGAATTCCCCGCCACTGATTGGTCGAGGAATGATTACGTCACGCATAAATTGACACGTTGATTAGCTGCCGCCTTTGTGTGGAGCTGTGATTGGCTGGCTGGCTTGCTCTGGGGGACTTCTGTGTGGGACTGTTAACTGAGAGAGAGAGAGAGAGAGAGAGAGAGAGAGAGAGAGAGAGAGAGAGAGAGAGAGAAATTTAATGTTGCGCAGTAAACAAGTCGCTAGTAACGCCCCACGCCCACACACACACACACACACACACACACACACACACACACACACACACACACACACACACACACACACCTGAAATCTTAATAATAAACGTACATGAACCTTCCAGGACACGATATACATACATACATACACACATACATACATATACGTGGCGAAAAAAATGTATGCTGTAAAAAAATGTATTCTGTATATGTATGAATTATGTATGTATAATATGTATGTATGTATGTATGTATGTATGTATGTATGTATGTATGTATGTATGTTTCCAGGCTTGTGTATACGTACAGTTCACTAATGTAGCCACGCATGTATACATAGACACACACACACACACATACACACACACCAAACCGCACCGCACTACACCACACATTTTCTTATATTCAAGTCACCTCTGACCTCCTGTAGTGTTTGACCTCTGACCGCGTGACCCCGTGACCTGACACAGCCCACCGCAGATATTTCGGCCTCACTCTCTGTCTTTCTGTCCCTGTCTTTTTTTGTTTTTTTTTTCATTTTTTTATATAAGCCTTGAGGTGTTCTGTTTATCTGTCTCTTTGGTTATCTTGTCTTCTTTGTCTCTATGTCTATCTACGTATCTATTTGTGTGTTTGTTATCTTTATCTGACTATCTATCTGTCTATCTGTCTGTCTATCTATCAATCTATCACTCTATATATCTATCTTTATCTATCTATCCTGTCTGTATACCAGTCTGTGTTTATCTACCTATCTATCTATCTATCTATCTATCTATCTGTCTATCTATGTATCTATCTGTCTATCTCTACCATTTTTATTGTTCTATTCTAATGACCCCCTGTACGCCTCTCTTCCTGTCTATCAGTCAATCTGCTCACTTATCTGTTTAACATCTTTCCACATTTAACTTGTTTACGAATCTTTCCCTCTCTCTCTCTCTCTCTCTCTCTCTCTCTCTCTCTCTCTCTCTCTCTCTCTCTCTCTCTCTCTCTCTCTCTCTCTCTCTCTCTCTCTCTCTCTCTCTCTCTGTGTGTGTGTGTGTGTGTGTGTTTGTGTGTGTTGAAGTTCACGGAATATGGAGAGAGAGAGAGAGAGAGAGAGAGAGAGAGAGAGAGAGAGAGAGAGAGAGAGAGAGAGAGAGAGAGAGAGAGAGAGAGTATGCCAGTAAAAAAATAGCTGATATTTGATGCAGAAAATGTGAAAACGATTATCTTTTCTGTGTGTGTGTGTGTGTGTGTGTGTGTGTGTGTGTGTGTGTGTGTGTGTGTTCGTATGTATGTATGTATGTATTCTGTTCCTCGTCTGTGTAAATGTATGTTTGTATATTTTGAAACTTAAGAGGGAAGGGGAGAGGAAGGACGGAGGAAGAGAAGGTAGGAGGAGGAGGAGGAGGAGGAGGAGGAGGAGGAGGAGGAGGAGGAGGAAGGGAGGAATGAAGGAAGAGTGAGGAAGGAGGAAGAAGTACGAAATACCGAAGAAAACAAACAAATCGTGTGTTAAGTATTATGTGGTAAGAGGAAGAGGAGGAGGAGGAGGAGGAGGAGGAGGAGGAGGAGGAAGAGAGACAATTAAAGAGAAGAAAAATAAAGGAACGATGAAATTTGAGAACACTTAGCAACTACACACACACACACACACACACACACACACACACACACACACACACACACACACACACACACACACACACACACATTTTCTCCAAGGAACCTCTCTCTCTCTCTCTCTCTCTCTCTCTCTCTCTCTCTCTCTCTCTCTCTCTCTCTCTCTCTCTCTCTCTCTCTCTCTCTCTCTAAGATTTCAGCGCTAGATATTTCGAACATAATTTGTGAGGGACGAGGAAGAGGAGGAGGAGGAGGAGGAGGAGGAGGAGGAGGAGGAGGAGGAGGAGGAAAGAAGAGTTGACGTGGG
>NC_087152.1:5370000-5375000 GCF_035594125.1 Scylla paramamosain | reverse complement strand
GTCGAGATTTTGCTCTTAACAACAACAACAGCAGCAGCAACAGCAACACTTAGTCACAGTTTTCTAAGAGTCACGCACACAATCAAGTTTTCCCTCTTTGATAACTTAATCACAACTTAATTGACGTCTTCACTTAATTAACTTAATTCAACAGGCTCTCTTTGTTTATATTTGGGATTTCCTGATCACGAAAGTCAGTAATTACTTGCAATATTCTAAAAACCTCCCTCAAGTAGTCATAAAATTTTCCTTCTTTTAAAAACTTCCTCAATATCTTCGCATGATTGGCTGTGACGCGAGAAGGAAGACACCAGCAACACGAGTACTTACAGAGAACGCTTCTTTGCACGCGTCTGTCCCAGTGTAACCCATTAGAACAGAATTCCACGACTTCTTAACACCTCCTTAGTATCCGCACTTCATTTGACGTCATGTGGGAGGGGAAGACCAACAAGTACTGAATACTGTGTCTGTACGCACGTGTGTGTTTGTGCATTGCTTATGAGCGTAGAGTTCCATGGCTCTTTGTTACTCGCCCAGTGCCTTCACCATTTTACGTCATATTGAAAGAAAACATTAGCATGCTTCACACTATCTTATCTTTACGACTGTCAAAATACATGCCTAGTTTATTAGCATAAACATTCAGGATCTTTTTAAAACTTTTCCAGAGAGAGAGAGAGAGAGAGAGAGAGAGAGAGAGAGAGAGAGAGAGAGAGAGAGAGAGAGAGACGTCTGTGCGCTTGTCTGAATGTATCTATAGCTTATTAGCATGGAATCTTATGGCTTGGTCACTCAGAGGTAGGTATGCATAGACTTATTTGGCTTTGCTCTTTGCGTAACACATACTTCACGCCAGCAAGGTCGGCGGGTGACTCTGCTATCCACCACTACCTCCCCGCGCTCACTCCTGCGGTGACGCCTCGAGTGTTGGTCTTTCTTTGAATGTGGTCGTCACAGTAATTATTTTAGGTCCAATTTGTTTACGTTAGGAGCCTTGTCTTGCTTTAGCGGCCTTCCCAGCCTCTGAGCCTCACCGTTGCCAGACCCGCGAGGAGTAGGCCAGGCCAGACGAGGCTTCTCCAGCTACGATAAGAACCCATACCCAGAGACACTAAAATAGCCATCATCGTCCAGTTCTTGCAAAGTAGCGGTAGAAGGGATCAGTATGCAAGGCGTGTGACAGGCATGACCGTAGTGTAAACTATGTGCTGTGTAAAAAAAGAAAGGAGGGAGAACGAGAGAGAGAAAAAGGTTACTATAGTAGTGGATGCAGCGGCAGTGCGCTCGCTTTGCCGTACGACATTTCCCCAAGGTCGTCCGTCTGGCACCAGCCTCACTGCACTCGCAGGCCCTCATGTGCTCAGTTGCCACCTAGACATCGAAGTGTGTGGGTGTTGCGTCACATTCCCCGGTCCATTGACTTGATACATTCTTTCTTTACCTACTGAAACCCACTCCGTCCCCGCTCCGGCCATGGACACCCTCAGCAGCCTCGCCTTGTGCCGTCCTCTCGCGCCAAGTGTATAGGGCCGCTGTGGTATATACTGTCCCCCTTAGTGCTGAAGTATCAATGGCAGTGTGATGCGGTATCGCCACGCCGCCTACTACTGTGTTTGTACTGAAGGCGTCGGCTGGTGTTGCTGATACACGCCCACGGCAGGTGTAGGTGTACGAGAGGGAACAGTCTGCAGTGTGGAGCGAGTGACCTGCAAACACACACGCACGCACACTTGTAGATCCAGTGGAACACCTGCTGAAAATTTGGTATTGCTTTCATTATTAGTGTCATCATCAGACTCAATTGAAGTGTCACCGGCGCGGAAACCTTACTACAAAGAAAACGGTGAAACTAACCAAAAAGCTGATAGGAACACCAAATGAAACTTTAATAACCAAGCTGGACAGAGGAAACAGATTAATGAAAGGAAGGGATGACAGTCAAGACCCAGAAAAGTTGTAATTAGGGGACAAAGGAAAGAAAGAGACTGAGATAATTATAGCGAGTCATCAGGGAAGGGGAGTGCCACCATCATGTTATTAGAAGGAGGCACCGCGCCTTCCCACGCCTCCCCGAAGCTGTATGGGTGCCGCTGCGTCGTGTGCAATGGTAAGACATACAGACAGACAGACAGACAGAGAGAGTAATGAATGAATGAGTATTTTCTTTATATTTTTACAGGATTAAGTTAAGTTTGCAATTCTCGTTTTGTTTTTCATCAAATAACCAGATTTTCTTTATATTTATGTATTTATTGTTTACATTCATAGCATATACGTGTACTTATGAATGCTATTATGACAGTATTGTATTAGTAGTAGTATTACAAGTGGTAGTGGCAGTGGTGGTGGTGGTGGTGGTTATGATGGTGTGGGTGGTGTGGTTGTGGTGTGGCTGACAAGCTGTGGTTGGTGGCCGGTCGTGCGTATAGAGGTGTGACATCCTTCTCTCTCTCTCTCTCTCTCTCTCTCTCTCTCTCTCTCTCTCTCTCTCTCTCTCTCTCTCTCTCTCTCTCTCTCTCTATCTATCTCTGTCTCGGCATAGCTATAGCAGTCCCGCCCCTTCTGTTTTTGTGCCTTGACTACGAGACAAGGGGTGGGGCAGGAGGGAAGGTGGAGGAAGAGGAGGTAGTGGATGAGTAGGCGAAGGAAGAAGAGTAGGTAGATAGCAAGGGAGAAGGAAATTGAGGTGAGAGAGAGAGAGAGAGAGAGAGAGAGAGAGAGAGAGAGAGAGAGAGAGAGAGAGGGGCCAGGGAGTGATGTATTGAGGTAGAGAATGAGGGAGGAGGGAAGCGGTGGTGGTGATGGTGGTGGATGATAGGAGGGCTGTAGTACGACTGGTGGCGGTGGTGTTGGTGGTGGTGATAAAAATGATAGAGTGAAGGAGGGAGAGTGAGAGAAGCGAACTTGAAAGGAAGATAGTAAGAAAGGGAAGCTATTTCATTCTTTTATTCGTTTGTTATTATTTCTTTTTCATGACTTCTTTAATAGTTTGTGGAGTAGTCATAGTAGTATTTATGTTGTTGTTGTTGTTACAGGAGTTTTTGTTGTAGCAGTAGTAGTGGTAGTGGTGGTAGTGAGTGTAGTATTAGAAGCAGGAGCAGCAGCAACGGCAATAGTAGTAGTAGTAGTAGTAGTAGTAGTAGTTGCGTAGTGGAGTAGTAATAGTAGCAACAGTAGTGATGAAAATGATGATAGCGGTAGCTGTAGTAGTAGTATCTGATGGTAATGGTGCATAATAATAGTAGTGGTGGTGGTGATAGTGGTGGTTGTGGCGGTGGTGGTGGTGGTGGTGATGGTGGCGGAGGAAGGGTGATGTCGGAAGTGAGGGCGTTTCTGGAAGTAGCGGTGGTGGTGGTGGTGGTGGTGTGTGTTATGGTGCGGAACATTCATTGCGGTGGTGTGAAATGATCCACGCACACACACACACACACACACACACACACACACACACACACACACACACACACACACACACACACACGGAAGTACAGTTCGCACGCACATAATATAACAAAAACATTTTTTTTATCATACGTAGCTTTTGTGGTTTCGGTGGTTGTGGTGGTGGTGGCGGTGGTGGTGGTGGTAGTGGTGGTGGTGGTGGTGGTGGAGCAGTGGACTGTAAAAGACTGACAGTGAAAAAAAAAGGAAAAAAAAAAAGAAAAATGTATGAAGTAAAATAAATAAATAATAAATAGCATTGTCAAATATGATATATATATATATATATATATATATATATATATATATATATATATATATATATATATATATATAACTTACTGAACCGAATCTCAAGCAATAAAGAAAACAACAACAACATAGAAAATACGCAAGTAAGTATATAGACCACTAAATTACATAACCATTGAAGATGAAACCACACACACACACACACACACACACACACACACACACACACACACACACACACACACACACACACACACACACACACACACGAAGGCAGCGCGGCCAGACAACTCGTACCAGGTAAACAGGCTGGGATGCAAGGTTTAAATAGATCAAAAGGAGTGTGTAGTTAACATAGTGTAAATTCAACTTGCGTGTTTGTCATTACATTGAAACTTAACATTTTCTAACTTCGCTTTTGTTCATTTTGGGTTTTTTTTCTTCCAGTTTCTCTTTTTTTTTTCTTTTTTTCTTTTTTTCTTTTCTCTCGTCCCGATTTCAGTTGCTTTTGTTCATGTGAGTTATTTCTTTTTCTCCTTTCTCTCTTCTCCTCTTTTTTTTTCTTTTCTCTTGTCACTGTTTTCTGTTCGTGTTATGTATGTTTTCTCTTTCTTTCTTTCTTTCTTTTTCTCTTTTTCTCTTGTGTGTGTCTGTATTTTTTTCTTTTGTCTTATGATTATTTCCTTTTTATCATTATTTTTTTGCTTGCCTATATTTTTTTTACTCATCTTTCCTCTCTCTTCACATTATTTACATTTCTATCTGCATTTCTTCTCCTGTTTTACTATTATCACCCTTATTATTACGACCTCTGTACGTATATTCTCTCTCTCTCTCTCTCTCTCTCTCTCTCTCTCTCTCTCTCTCTCTCTCTCTCTCTCTCTCTCTCTCTCTCTCTCTCTCTCTCTCTCTCTCTCAAGCCTTCGATCACTCACAAACTCAAACTATAAATAAATAAATGTATAAACTGGAAGTGATCGAGAACGTGGTGGGGTTGGTCGCTTCCAGTCTCTTGCGCTCACTCCAGGCGACACTCATTTGTTTCTCCAGCCATCCGTCTGTCTGTCTGTCACTCGCTGCGTCTATATTTAGAGGGAGGGAAGAAATATTAGCATTTTTGTTGAATAATCCCAGTCCAACTCACTCCCTCCAGGTCTTCTCAATCTTCTTCCTCCTCCTCCTCCTCCTCCTCCATTACCTTACCTGTCTGGATTTAAGGCAGGTAGGTAAAAAGGAAATATGCGTCTGGATATCGTGTGTGTGTGTGTATGTGTGTGTGTGTGTGTGTGTGTGTGTGTGTGTGT
>NC_087152.1:5350000-5355000 GCF_035594125.1 Scylla paramamosain | reverse complement strand
TTTTTTCTTCTTTTCTTCTTCTTCAGTTCATAATCTTTTCCTCTTTCTTTAACTTATATTATTATTATTATTATTATTATTATTATTATTATTATTATTATTATTATTATTATTATTATTATTATTACTACTACTATTACTAAAAGCTAATCTCATTCCTCTCTCTCTCTCTTTCCAGGTGAGTTGGTTGTTGCAGCAGCAGGTAATTGGTGTGCGTGTGTTTCTTACCTGGCCTCCTTCCCTCACCTTCCTCCCCACACCTGTTCATCAGTAAGTAAAATATGTTTAATTCTTTTTCTCTCTTGTCTTGTCTCCCCTGTCGGTTTTACGTCTTTTTTTTTCTCTCTCTCTGTTTTTTCGCTTTATCATTTTCTCTTATTTTAACTTCTATTTTCTTTTGTTCTCTTCCATGTCTTCTTCTAACTGTTTCTTTCGTTATAGTCTTGTCTTTCGATTTTTCTACTTGTGTGCGTGGATGTTAGTACTCTCTCTCTCTCTCTCTCTCTCTCTATCTATCTATCTATCTCTGTCTCTGTCTCTTTCTCTCTGTGTCTTCAAGTTATCCCGCGTCACGTCCCGCCTCGCCCTGAAGGTTGTCTGCGTGGCTGCGTCGCGTGGAATAAGCCGACACTTGTAATGCTTAGGGTTGGTGGTGCCGCTGGCGTCAACTGATGAATGGTTGGAGATACTAAGAACCAGGGAGAGGTGAACCAGGCTCTTACCGTGAATATATGTGTTAGGAGCAGTGTTTTGTAGTGCCTTTGGGTATTCACAAGGGCTGTTTTTAGTGGCCATGGAGGTGATTAACTAGGTCTTCATTGGTGTTTTGCGTGTTGGTGGTGACTGTTGCTTGCTAATATTAGAATCATGGAAGCATTTTTTGAGTCTTAATTTATTCTGCTGGAGGGTTTCATAAGATGTTGTTTTAAAAGTTACGGGAGTGTTGATTGTTTTTCATGGGTGTTTTGCGTGTTGGTGGTGACTGTTGCTTGTTTAACTTGCATTAGGGTTATGAAACTCTTTGAATCTGATATATTCTACTGAAAGGTGTGATAAGAGGAGGATTTTAAAGGTTACGAGAGTGTTCATTTGGTCTTCATTTGTGTTTCTCCACTTACGATGCAGAATACTCGTTAAGCTATCAGTAGAATCTTGAAAACACTCTTGAAAGCCATAATAACCCACTAGAGGGTCTCGTAAGGACCAGGTGTAGAGGCCACAGAGGTTGTTATTGCATGGGTGATTTTCTCATTGATGGTACGTAATACTTGGTAAACGTTTTCTTGACTCATGGAGGCGTGCTTGAAAACAGTGATAACTTCCACTTGAGGTTATCATAAGGACCATTTTCACACAAACGCCATTATATTAGTTGGCGCCTTAAGGAAAAAAAAAACGTTTCTTTATTAATTAATGATGCATAATACCTGGTGAAGCTTACTTAGATTCATTGAAAGCCTTCTTGAAAACACTAATGCATACCTTCCATTAGAGGTTCTCATAAGTGGTGCATGCATTCAAAGGACAAATAGTAGGTGCGTTTTCCTTTTGGCTATCCAGATTACTTGTTATCTCTAGAGTCATGAAAACATTATCAGTCCCATTTTCACTCCCAGTCTAGTAAAAAATTAGTCGAGAGATGTTGAAGTGAAGGTGATTACAAGAATATTAGTTAGATTTTTTCCTTTTGGCGGTGCAGATTAGTTGTTATCACTAGAATCACGAGGTCACTACTGAGAGGCCTTGTAACTTTCACTTCGAGTCTGGTGAAATTAGTCGAAAGGAGGGTGTTGAAGTGAAGATGATTACAAGGAAATAGGATGAAAGCTTTTTGTTGTTTATATATGATTAATTTATTTCTTGTTTTCTTGTTGTGTTTATACTATCATATTGTAGTGAATAGTTTGGTATTGTAGACTCTCTCTCTCTCTCTCTCTCTCTCTCTCTCTCTCTCTCTCTCTCTCTCTCTCTCTCTCTCTCTCTCTCACCAGGTAACCTTTCACACATGTTTGATTACAATGTACAATGATGGTGATTGTGAAAGGTCATTGTTATCTGTTTGCGTGATTGGCGTCATTATTTTTATTCATTTATATATTTATTGGATTATTTTTTTGGGAGACGTGTGTGTGTGTGTGTGTGTGTGTGTGTGTGTGTGTGTGTGTGTTGGTTGTTTTTTCTGTGTATTATGAAAATGTTATAGTTTGTGCTCCTCCTCTCGTCTGTGGCATTAGTATAAGGATGCGAATTGAGCCCACATTTTTTTTTTGTCTACTGCTTTTACTGTTACTACTACTGCTTCAACTGTTACTACTACTACTACTACTACTACTACGACGACGACGACGACGACGTGAAAAAAAATAACGAAAGAGTAACAAAATGAAGTCATAATATAAGCAGTAATAAAAATACTTACATTAATGAGTTAAAAAAGAACAGATAATAAAAAAAAAACATAACACAAAACTTTCACAAAACAAAACAAAAAAAAACAAATAAATAAATAAACACACTCGAAAAACACACAATACACTCAACACTCACATTCATTTTCCCTTCCCCATATTGCTCGAAGGAAATCTCAACATGACCAAGCAACAATAGCAATGATAATAGTGACGCACAAGATCGTGGCGGGAAGAAAACTGAAGGAGGCGGCCGAGAGAAACAAAGCGAAGCGAGGAGAAGCGAGGCGAGGCGAGGCGAGGCGAGGTGACAGTAATAAAGCGCCTTGGAGTCTGCGGAGTCTTTCTTGTCTTGTTGAGTCTGATGTTGCTTCGCTTGAGAGTTTCGTAATTCCATATTTGTTTTTTTTCCCACTTGATCTTGATTTGGATGATACTGAGAGAGAGAGAGAGAGAGAGAGAGAGAGAGAGAGAGAGAGAGAGAGAGAGAGAGAGAGAGAGAGATAACGGGGCGCTAATCGGCGGGCCTTGAGAGAGCCAGGCAGGGCCGCGCCGAGTGCCGCCCACCACCACCATCGCCACCATCACCAAAACAAACACAGCGCTGCCAAGTCTTGCCTCCCTAACGGCGTGCACACACACAGCACACACACACACACACACACACACACACACACACACACACACACACACACACACACACACACACACACACATCAAGGTCTCGTCCCAACTTTGTACACGTCTGAGGCCTCGTGTGTGTGTGTGTGTGTGTGTGTGTGTGTGTGTGTGTGTGACTTTACGATTTTCCGTGTAACTGCAGTATGTCTTTTTTTATTTTTATATACTGACGTTTTAGTTTTTAATCACAAATAAATAGACACGCAGCCAGACAGACAGACAGACAGGCAGGCAGACAGGCAGACACGCAGGCAGACGTAAGGACATGACATCTTCAAGTATCATGGCAGTATATTATCATTAATATTATTATTATTATTATTATTATTATTATTATTATTATTATTATTATTATTGTTATTATTATTATTATTATATCATCATCAGTAGTAGTAGTAGTAGTAGTAGTAGTAGTAGTAGTAGTAGTTGAAGAAATAATGATAATATTGTAATGATAATAGTAAAAAAAAGAACAAGAAAAGGAAAGAGAAAAAATAACAATAACAATAACAAAACACACACGAAGCAAACAAACAACATCACCACGACACCAGAAATAACAATTAACAACATCACGGAACCAGTTTGGCTTTACATTAACATCATCAACCCCCCCACCCCCCATTGCCTTACCTCCACCAATAACCACTTGCCATGAACACTGAAGGGACCTGGTGTTTGTTTCCGCACCACCAAGCACAACGTGATCCCGAGTACTGCTTCTTGTAATCATCTCGCTGCTCCTGACGCCGGACTCTGTGACGTTCTTCCTTATCTTCCTCTTGATCGCACACAGCCTTCGTCGCAGCCAAGAAATCTTATGTTGTTTGTTCTTTTTAAATTCCTTTGTGTTTCTGCGGCTAAAGTGCACGTATGTAGTGTTCGTGATGCAGAGTAAGTGTATTGGTTATGAGTGATGAGGGAGGGTTTAAAGGATGGGAATAATGAGGAAGAAGAGGAGGAGGAGGAGGAGGAGGAAGAAGAGGAGGAGGAGGAGTATAAGAAGAACTAGAACAAGGAGAACTATGTTGTGCACTAGATTATTATGATACAGTTTCCTGCTTTGATTCTCTCTCTCTCTCTCTCTCTCTCTCTCTCTCTCTCTCTCTCTCTCTCTCTCTCTCTCTCTCTCTCTCTCTCTCTCTCTCTCAAGTGTATGTATTATATGTCTCCTTAACGGGTACTTATGGCTTACACTTTTTTTCACACACTTGTGCGTAGAGAGAGAGAGAGAGAGAGAGAGAGAGAGAGAGAGAGAGAGAGAGAGAGAGAGAGAGAGAGAGAGAGAGAGATGTAACGTTAAAAATGAAAGTAAGTTAACAAAAATGAAAAAAAAACAAATAGTAAGATGAAAAAAGTTATTCCACATTCCAACATTCACCACCACCACCACCACCACCAACAACAACACCACCAGCAACAACAACAACAACAACAACAACAACAGCAGCTGACCAAACCAAAGAAAGGAATAAAGTACATTAAGTGTAAACTCATTTATATGCAAATCATTCAGGTGTTAAGGAGGAGGAAGGAAGGAAGAGGAGGAGGAGGAGGAGGAGGAGGAGGAGGAGGACGTTCTTCTCTCCTCCTCCTCCTCCTCCTCCATTCTTATTGCCTCTCATCCACGTTTTACTTATGGTTCTTCCCTCTTCATTCTTTTTTATTACTTGTTTCATCATCATCATCTCCCAACTCTCTCTCTCTCTCTCTCTCTCTCTCTCTCTCTCTCTCTCTCTCTCTCTCTCTCTCTCTCTCTCTCTCTCTCTCTCTCTCTCTCATTCATCACAGTAATTGTAGAGTTGGAATTGCAAATAGAACGAGGCACAAGAAACAAACATGACCGATAGAGTTACGAGAGAGAGAGAGAGAGAGAGAGAGAGAGAGAGAGAGAGAGAGAGAGAGAGAGAG
>NC_087152.1:5315000-5320000 GCF_035594125.1 Scylla paramamosain | reverse complement strand
CTCCTAAAGCACCATCTTGTAGGCCTACCAGTGTCTCAGCCTAAAGCATTTGTGTGTTTTTAGACCTTCCTGTGTCCTACTTACTCGCCTCCTCCTCCTCCTCCTACCCACAAATCTTCCTCCTCTTCCCGCTTCTCTATCTTCTTCCTTCATGAGGTTTTTTTTTTCACATATCCTTTCCTCCTCCTCCTCCTCCTCCTCCTCCTCCTCCTCCTCCTCCTCCTCCTCCTCCTCCTCCTCCTCCACTTCTCTCCTTCCTCTCCAACCACCAACTTCCTTCTCTTCTTCACAAAAAACGATGGTAAACATGAACTTTTTAGGAGGTACTCGTCAAAAATAGTATGGAGCTACTCCCCCCCCTCTTCTTCCCTCTCCCTTCCTCCCTCTCTCCCTCCATGTATTTTTTTCTCCCTTTTTTTCTTTGGTAGGGGGAGGAGGAGGAAAAGGAAGGTAATATGTCAGTTTACATGAAAATAAATAAACAAAAACAAACTTGTGCCTCGCGTCATGTGTGTGTGTGTGTGTGTGTGTGTGTGTGTGTGTGTGTCCTTTAAGGAGCAACAGCAGGGGGTCTGAAAGGTGGTGTGTGTGTGTGTGTGTGTGTGTGTGTGTGTGTGTGTGTGTGTGTGTGTGTGTGTGTGTGTGTGTGTGTGTTTCTCCTCATTCCCATTCCATCCTCCTCCTCCTCCTCCTCCTCCTCCTCCGTCATGTCCTCACTCACTCCCCTCACTCACTCCTCTTCCTCTCCTGCTCATCCTTCACTCTCCCTCAAGAAGAGTCTCATTCATACTGGCCGAGGACACGCCATGTGCCTTTTAGTTTTTGCTTCCTGCACTATACACTTGCTGAAAGAGTAGTAGTAGTAGTAGTAGTAGTAGTAGTAGTAGTAGTAGTAGTCCAGCCCTACGCACATATTTTTGGCTTAGTCCCTGTTAAGTTATGTCACGTCATCTGATTCATTTTAATTTGTCCTAACCTAAAATAGTCTAACTTAACCTAACCTTAGCAAATTTTGTGCTTGCCCATGCCTAAAATTAGCGCTGGTGACTGATTCTAGTAGTGCTGCTGGTGGTAGTAGTAGTAGTAGTAGTAGTAGTAGTAGTAGTAGTAGTAGTTGTTGTTGTTGTTGTTGTTGTTGTTGTTGTTGTTGTTGCTGTAGAAGTAGTGCTTTTGATTCACGTACATATGTAGAAAAGTATTTGTTCCGTGTGTGTGTGTGTGTGTGTGTGTGTGTGTGTGTGTGTGTGTGTGTGTGTGTGTGTGTGTGTGTGTATTTCAGTGTAATGGCGCCTGTTTTTTTATGTTTTTCTTCTTCTCCCCCCACAGAGTTGGAAGCACTGGAGGCGTGCAAGTGGCTGAGGGCTGCAGGCTTCCCCCAGTATGCGCAGATGTACGAAGGTATGTACATGTGTGTGTGTGTGTGTGTGTGTGTGTGTGACCCTTGAATATGTGTCTGTCCCTCTCTTTAAGCTCTTCCTTCTTCATGCCTTCCGTTCGTCCTTCTCTCCCTCTCTCCTTCACCAGAATGCGTGTTTCCTCTCTCTTTCTTATATTACTAAGAATAATCCTGTCTTTCTTCTACTCCTATTGCTTCTTTCCCGTCCCCTTTAACACTCTCCTTGCCTCTTCCCTCTATTCTTTTCATTTTTTCCCACAGTTGGTGGTGACTTAAACACACTTTCCATTTTTATTTGAGTACCCCCTACGTGATTTGAGTCGATAAAAATAAAACCTCACTAGCTAAAAGGCTCTAAACTACTCCATCTTTGGTTTTGCTGGCTGTGGTGCCTTTCAGAGTGACATAAGCTTGCATTACTATTGGGATTGAGAAGACATCATAGCAGCCAATTTGATACCCCCCTCTCTATTTCCCCCACCACCTCACACACCCCGCCTTTCATTTCTGTCTTACAATCACTATTAAACAGAAGAAAACCATAGAAAACAATAAGTTAATACCCCTTTTAATTTCCACCACCACCTCACTTCCCCGCCTCTCCTACCTCCCCGCATCTCCCACACTATAACATCTTCACTCCCTTCCTCTCCCGTGACAGAGCTACAGTTCCCCCTGGACCTTGTGTCAGTGGAGAGGGATCACTCCTTCCTCGAGCGGGACTCCCTGCAGGCGCTCTTCAGGCGACTCACTGCTCTCAACCGCTGCGCCCGGATCAGACTCGACTCGGCCCGAAAGAGCAAGGTGAGGAACGCTGCTGGTGGCGCTGAAGGAGGAAAGAGCGGGGGCTGAAATGTAAAGTTACCAATATGAAAATGCTTCTATTAACTTCTATTACAGCCAATTAAGAGAGTGATAGGACGCCGTAAAGTTTCAGAATGTATAGTTTTATGCATTCTCAAACATTTCGACACCTGATCTTTCTGAAATTTTAAGTGCCAACATGAAAAACACTCTTAAAAAAATCATCCATTAACTTCCATCACAATCCGCTAAGTGTTTAAATAGAGACAGAGCACCGAAACCTTTGAGAATGCAGTTTTATGCATTCCCAAACATTGCTACGTCAAATCCCGATCAAGTATCTCCATTAGCAGTTATCAGTAGTTATCAGTAGTTATCGTGAGTCTTTAATGGTGTTTTTCACGATTCCAGTGATAGTTTAGCAACCAGACCAAGCAAGCATCTCAGGGGCCTTTGAAAACTGTCCTTATGAGACCCCAAACCATTTCAAAACACGAGCCTTATGTATGTAGTGGGTGGGAGGGGGGGCAAAGGAAGAAGATCGAGACCAGATGGGGTGAGGTAGATGGAGAAGATGCAGGGGGCGGAGAAGAACCAGTGGTGGGTAGCAGCAGTAGGATTGGTGGCAGTGGTACGGAGAGCATCATGTGAGTGGTGGAGGAGAGGCAGTGACAGGGGAACAAGATGGGGTGGAGGACGGGCGCTGCAGGTGGCGGTGCTGATTAGACGAGCTACAGCGGCTAGGAGGGAAGAGGAAGGACAGTGACGGAACGAAGAAGCGAGAGGAGGAGGAGGAGGAGGAGGAGGAGGAGGCTGTGGGTGATGGGAGTGGTAGAGGTAGTGGTAGAAAGACAATAACTGATGGGGGGTGTGGATGGACGGTGTTTGGTGAGGGATGAGGGAGCCAGAGAATGGAGGTGAGTGAAACCAGGCCCGCTATTCCGAAACCCTGTGGTGTCTTGTGCAGAATGTGTACTGTGGTGTGGCGGGAATTACTGGGGGTTTTCATGAGTAATTTGGTGAATGTAATATCTTAACAGGGAATGACTGGCTGATAGGAATTACTGGGGGTTTTTATGAGTGTTTTGGTGAATGTAATATTTCAACAAGGAATGAATGTCTGATAGAAATTATTGCATGGAGTTTTCATGAGTGTTTTTTATTAATGTGGTGATATTTTAACAAGGAATCTGCATCAGTAATTGAAAAAAAAATAGAAAAACACTTATGAGAACCTAATCGTCTCTGTAGGCTTTAAAAATACCCCCGATAAAAAAAATAAAAAAGTCATGAGAGAAGGTACTTTACATCAAATAAGGCGAGGACTATGAGCGAAGAGGAGAATCACTCGATGTAACTTGTAAATTCAGAAACAGAAAGGAGTTTGTCAGTAAGCAGACTAAACAAAAGAGATTGGATGCTGTGGAAGGAAGGACAGTGATGGAATAGGGGTTAGGAAGCGGCCTGGGTGGTTGAGGGTGAAGGAAGGGCAGTGGGAGGTGATGAGGGCATGTGTCTGTGTGTGTGTGGGTGGATGGAGGGAGGAAGAGGGATATTTCTGGGTGGATGGAGGGGTGGAGGGGAGTTGGAAAGAGTAGACGGTGATGGGCAGTGGGTAAAAGGGGTCTGTGTTTGTTAACGAGGTGATGGTGGTTGTGGTGGCGAAGGGAGACAAGGGGGTTGAGGTTAGGAGGGCAGGGAGGGGCCTTATGGGTGTGGGAATGTGAGAGGGAGAGAGAGAGAAGTGAATTAAAACATGTAGCTGTATTAGTCGCAGTAATGTGTGATAGGGTAATGTGATAGCTGAATTTGTAATGGTTGCAGTGGACGTACGCACGTAATAGTGTAGTATAGATATGGTATTGCATAGAGTGTAGCAGCATTATGAAGTGATAGTTGTAGCTGCAGTGGCTGGCCTTCGAAAAACATTAAAGTAGTAAAAAATGTCGATAATAATGATGGTTAATACAAAGATGAGAATAAATATATATATGTACTTGTGAAGAATATAGTGAAAGGAGGAGATTTAGTTAGTAGTAGTAGTAGTAGTAGTAGTAGCAATTTATTGACACCACAAGCCACGTTACAAGAATCTCCTTTCATATAACACGTAAAATAACATAGATGAAGCACGTACAGAAAACACACCCCCAACATAAATAAATAACAGCTGTGTTAATTAACTATAGAACTGCATTTTCTGTACTAAAAAATATTAATAAGGAAACAAAATAGAAGGCATTGGGATAGTTAGAAGAGAGACTAGAGAGTAATAATTGTAGTGGTAGTAGTAATAGTAGAGTGGTGGTGGTGGTAGTAATAAATGACTGGGGGAAAGGATAATGAGGGTATAAAAGGTGTGTTTATTTACAGGTGAAATGGGAAGGTTAATTGGCCTGCTAATTACACGGTAGTAAATTGGTAATAATGGTTAGTTAATTACTTCTGTTTGTCACTCACGGGTTGGTACAAATGACTGTTGTTATTATGATTTTAAGTGTTTCATTAGTCATTCAGAACGCTCCCTCTCTCTCTCTCTCTCTCTCTCTCTCTCTCTCTCTCTCTCTCTCTCTCTCTCTCTCTCTCTCTCCCTCATCCCCTCCCACACCACCACCACCACCACAAATCCATCATCTTCATCCGTCAATCTACAATCATTAATCAGTAGTCTATCATATCCTCTTCCACTCATCTCATGCTCAATCTTTAAAACCACTACCACTACCACTACCACCACCACCACCACCACTACCACAACCACTGATTTATCATTTCTCCGCTTCCACTGATCCACCTTTTC
>NC_087152.1:5272500-5312500 GCF_035594125.1 Scylla paramamosain | reverse complement strand
TTATAGGTAATATTTTTTTTTCTTTTAGCGGTGAAAGGTTAAAGAAAAAAAAAGAAAGAAAAACATTACCTTCACCCTTAGCCTCACCACCACCACCACCACCACTACTGTCTGTCTGCTTGGCTGTGTGTGTCCCGCCCTTACACTCTCCCCTTGCTCGCGGTGGTGGTGGTGGCGGTGGTGGTGGTGGTATTAGTGTCCCGTGCCCGGATCTCGTTGCCTTGCACTCGCCCTCCCTCACCTTCGCCTTGTACCACCACCACCACGGCGTACCCAGACCCTTAACCCCCCTTGTGTTTGCCACCTCACTTACCGCCCTGTCGCCCTTTGTCCTCCTCCCAAACCTGTCTCCATTCACCCTTTGTGTGTCCCTTTCTACCTCCCTCCTTGTGTTCGTGTGTTCGTCTTTCCCTCCCTTGTATTCTTCTCTACACTCCTCTCTTTTCTCCGTCCAGTGGTGCCAAGATACCTTCCTCCTGTCAGGTGTTGATATTTGTCCCTGTGGTTACAACTTTGCATCAGTTACCCTCGTCTTTGCCTTGTATTCCTCTCCTTTGCTCTATGTCTTTTTTTTCCCTTTGCTTCCTCTAGTGGTGTCAAGGTATCTTCGTTGTCAGGTGTTGATATTTGTCCCCTGTGGTTACAATTTTGCATCAGTCTCCCTCTTCTTTGTCAGGTGCTCGTATGATCTGTTCCTGTGTCTTCAACTCTGCATCACCGCTCCTTTGGTCATTATCAAGTACTTGTTCTATCTTTCTCTCGTAATATGGAAGGAATAGAATAGTCACCCATGCATGTTTCTAATTAAGGAGCACGTTCTGAAAACACTGCCTTACGCGCCGCACTTTCCACTGTTTTCAGAAGGTTCTAGTAGTTCAAGTTACTCAGGCTTTTAAAGGGTGTTTCAGCGGTTTGCAGTGACAGATTAACAAGATTTCTATATTTTCACAGGAGAAACATTCCTTAAGAGGTCGGCTGATCATCTCCGTGGCCTTTGAAAATAGTTGTGATAAGAGAGCAAAGCGTTTCAGAATCCTACTAGTGGTTTAAATACTAGTTTCCTCGCGTGGGGACCTTATTTGTTTGGACAGGCAGTGATTATAAGTTTGAAATTTTTCCCTTATTATTATTATTATTTAAGTAACACAAGGCGATTTGACTGACCAGAAATAGCATTAATGAAAGGCAGTGGATTGATTGTTTTAACTCTCTCTCTCTCTCTCTCTCTCTCTCTCTCCTCTCTCTCTCTCTCTCTCTCTCTCTCTCTCTCTCTCTCTCTCTCTCTCTCTCTCTCTCTCTCTCTCTCGTATCGCTTCCGACTCGTGGAATCCAGTCAGTCAAATCTTGTATCCAGTATATTTGCTGAAGTGACGTTTCATTCTGTTTCGAAATACTTAAGTCCGGGTCTCTCTCTCTCTCTCTCTCTCTCTCTCTCTCTCTCTCTCTCTCTCTCTCTCTCTCTCTCTCTCTCTCTCTCTCTCTCTCTCTCTCTCTCTCTCTCTCTCTCTCTCTCTCTCTCTCTCTTCCTTCGTCATGCTGATTGATACGTTTTTACATTTCTTTTCGTTACTTGCGGAAGTGATTCACGGCTTAATTATTTCAGTCTTATAAATCCCTCGTTCTCTCTCCCTTTGTCCATCTCTCTTTCCCTCCCTTCTTCTCTCTATCCCTCCTTTGCTCTCATTTATTCACCCACTTCTCGTTCCTCTCTTCTTCCCTCCGTCCTTTCATTCATATCTCTTTCTCTTTCCTCCATCCACCCATTCCACTCGTCCATCTATCCCTTTCCCTTACACTTCCCCATCCATCCCTTCTTTCCTTCTTTTTCCTTGCATTTCCTCGCCCACAGTCTCACACAACTGACCATTTTCTAAAATACCTTTGCGCCGCGCCTCCACTATTTCAAAAGGCTCTACTTGAAGGAACACTGGTTTTTAAGGGTGTTTTTTATTCTTCTAATGACAGATTTAACATGATTGCTAAGTTATTAACAGAAGAAACAGTCTTGACAACCCGGCAGATCATTTCTGTGGCCTCTGAAAGTAGTCTTGGTGAGAGACGGAAAGCGTTTGAGTATACGGATAGACTGACTCAAGCTGCCCTCACCACCACCACCACCACCACCTGCATCGACCAACACAAAACTGAACTGCTAGGTCGCTCGTAAAAGAAGCGCGAATTGGAGCCTCTGCATTGCGCCCCTTCAGCCCTCCAAGCCCCGGGAGTGAATGGCCTTTGAGGTTCACCGAGCTATGGTCCTGCAAACGAGCAAAGTTGAATCGGCAAACTCTTTATCGTCTCCCTTCCTCTTTTCATCCTCTCTCTCTCTCTCTCTCTCTCTCTCTCCTTGTTGCCCGTTCTGCTTATCGTCTTTTCTTGTTCTTCTTTCTTCGTTCCTTTCTCTTTTTTTTCTCGTGTTCTTCTAATCTGATTCTTTTTTTTTCCTTCCCCTTTTCATCTTTCTCTTTTTTTTTACTTTTTTTTTGTTTATTGTTCACTCCTTCTTTCTTCGTCCCTTTCTCTTTTTCCTCTTCTCTTTCTTCTCTCAGTTTTATCTTTTTCCTTCTTCCTTTTCATCTTCTTCCTCCTTTTTTGACCTTTGTGTTTATCGTTCGCTTCTAAAGTTATTATCATCTTTCTTTTCCCCTCTTTCTTTTTTCCTCTTGTCCTTCTTCTCTGCTTTATCGTCTTCCTTCCTCCTTTACATCCTCTTCCTCCTTTTTGACCTTTTTGCTCTATCGTCTCTTCTTCTTTCCTCGTTTCCTTTCTCTCTTTCCCCTCTTCTTTTCCTACGTGTCCTTGTCTTCTTCACATTCCTCTTCCCCTACCTACCTCTGTCTCCTCAGTCGCTACTCACTTAACCCTCATATTTATCGTGCGTCTTGTTCTTCTCTTTTCTCCTCTTCCTTCTCCTCTTTTTGCTTCTTCTCACTGTTTTTCGCCCCCTCCTCCCTTTCCCAGCTGTTTCTTTTACCTTCTGTTATCACGCATTCTTCTTCCTACTTGACTCTCTGCCTCTTACTCCCCTCCTCTTCTTCACCTTCCCTCTGTCATGTGCCCCGCTGTGGCTTCCCCTCACTCTCCTCTTGTGTTCAAAGAAAAGATTAATGGCCAGTATTCTCAGACGCTCTTCTCGCTCACCACGACTATTCTCAAAGGCCACAAAGATGATCAGTCGGCTTCTTGAGGTTATTTCTGCTGTTAATAATGTAGGAATCTTGTCAGTCTGTCTCCAGAACCATAAAAATAACTTTAGAAACTCGTGTAACGTCAACTATAGTCTATTGAATGTAGTGGAGGTGCGGCCAGAAGTGTTTTAGATGGTCCATTGGCGCCCCGCTGTACGCCCGCTGCCTCCATCCACGCAGCGTCATGCCTCGCCTCGCCTCGCCTCGCCTCTTGAACGGATTACATACACGCTACTCATCCTTAACCTTTGCGTCATCACTGTCGTCATTGTTGTCCTTCTCCTCATCCTCCTTCTCCTCCTGCTCCTTACTGCTACTGCTGCTACCTTACTACTACTACTACTACTACTACTACTACTACTTTATATTCTTTTGGGACTGGCATCTTCAGTGGATCTTTTTTCAATCTTTTTGTTGCCCTTGGCCAGAATCCCTCTTGCAGAAAACTACTACTACTACTACTACTACTACTACTACTACTACTACTACTACTACCGCCGCTGCCGCCAATGCTCCCTGTGACTGTTGTAAGCACTACTAATGATGATAATGATAATGTACAAATATCGATGGCGAATTCCTGTATCCAGAGAGAGAGAGAGAGAGAGAGAGAGAGAGAGAGAGAGAGAGAGAGAGAGAAAGAAAGGAAGTCAGCTAAGGAGTGTGGCGAGAGGGGGGTGGTTAGATCTTGACGATGTCTCACGCCCCTGAAGTTATTTATTGTTTCCTGTGACGCTCTCTCTCTCTCTCTCTCTCTCTCTCTCTCTCTCTCTCTCTCTCTCTCTCTCTCTCTCTCTCTCTCTCTCTCTCTCTCCCTGGAAACACAAACAAACATCTCAGGTAAACAAACACTCGAGAGATTAACTAACGTAGAGAGAGAGAGAGAGAGAGAGAGAGAGAGAGAGAGAGAGAGAGAGAGAGAGAGAGAGAGAGAGAGAGTTATGACATCTGTATGAAAAAAAAATAATGTTTGTTTTAGGACAGGAAATACATAAAAGAGAAAGAAAAACAAGTTAATAACCACTCCCACGATCCACCGTGAGGTTAAAGGAATGACTTCAGCTAAAGGAAAGGTCGCCGTACGCATCAACTGACTCGGTGGTGGTGGTGGTGGTGGTGCTGGTGGTGGTGGTGGTGGTGGTGATGTATCTGAAAATTTTAACTCTTTTACTGCTAGACGTTTTTGTTCTTCCTCTTCTTCTTCTTCTTCTTCTTCTTCTTCTTCTTCTTCTTCTTCTTCTTCTTCTTCTTCTTCTTTTCTTCATAACCTTCTTTAACTTTTTTATACACTTATTTTCACACTACAGGTTTTTCTTTTGTAGTTGTGTAGTCAAGAAAAGGCCAAACTTAACTTACGTACTCTTTGTTCCCTTGTTCTGTGTCTGTGTCTTGAAATGTGTGTGCCAGTTATATACGTAGTGTCTCATAAAAGTAACACGAGTTTGATTTTTTTTTCTTTTTTTTCCGAGTTACATGAAAAAAATTAAAGTAAGAAGTCAAATCACAACAGTCTGCTGGTGTTGTGTAGGAGTTATGTTGAGATTCATTAAAAAAATAAATAAATAAATAAAAAGAAAGAAAAAACTAAGATTTGTAAGTCGTACGAGTTATTACACATTTCACAAAAAAAAATAAAAAATACCAAACAAACAAACACATCATATATATTTTTTTTCTCTTGTACAATTTATCCCGAGATTTATGTATTCATTTTATTTCTTTTTATTTTATTTATTTATTTATTTATCTATTTTTTTAGGAGTAGCATTAAATTTCCGAGTTGTGAAGAAGTGCGGCACGAAAACAGTTAGTTAGCAGCACCAGAAGCAATACGTGAAGTCTTAACACACACCTACAAGAAAGTTAGCCATGAAAAAAAAAGAACACATTTTGCAACACCTTCCCAGTTCAGAGATTGGATGTGGCTGCGGAACAAGTAAAGATGTCTCAGCGTGATTGGTAACTAGGGGAAGGTGTACCAGGTGGCAGTCAAAGGGTTAAAATGAAACCAGTGACCCCAGACTTTTAGAACCAGACGTGGGAATTTCTCTTTTTATCCCTTGTAGTTTATAATCACGTTTATATAAGATGCCTGGGGGAGCGAGGGAATCTGTACAGGTGTCACTGGAATAACTGGTACAGGGTCGACTTGTGGTGGTGGTGGTGGTGGTGGTGGTGGTGGTGGTGAAGTCATCCCCTGTATGCGATCCACAGAAAGAAGATTTAAATAAGATATCCGATATTCTCTGTGCGGTTACCGAGTTTTGTGTCTCTTATAAATTAAATGCATAGTCTTTCTCGTGCCTCTTATTCCAGTTTTTGTTCCCCTCCCGTCCCTCCGTCTATTCTCTCCTTCCCTCCCTCCATCTATTCTCTCCTGTATCCTTCCTTCCACCCATCTGTTTTGCCATTATTTTCATTACCATAACATGCGTGACTTGATTAAAAAAAAGAATAGTAAGCTTGTCAGTTTCTCTTCTATATTTCCCTATTGGTTTCTTAAGCAGTAATAGCCCAACCGTCGTAGCTATATAGACTCGCACACATCATCTCTCGTGCTCTCATGGTCCAGAGTCTCTTGATTTTAATGTGCACAGCTTTCATGACGAATTAAAGGGAGGTTAAGCAGTAATACTCCAACCCTCTTATAGCTGTGACTCAGGGCAAACCCGCTATCTGTCCCTGTCCCCTATTATATTCACACCATTTCTTGTGCTCTTATTGTTCAGAGTCTGTTGATTTTAATGTGTGCAGCTTTCACAAAAAGGAGGTTTAGTTAAGAAAAACTCCACCCTCGTAGCTATGACTCAAGGCAAACCCGCTATCTGTCCTTGTGCTGTTCGTCTTCCACCCCTCGAGCGTCAAGGAGCAAGCCGCCTCACCTCGTGTTTACCTTCACTCCCGCCCCTTGCCGCTCCATGAGAAAAACCTTCATCTCGTGTGTCTGAGACCGCGGCGGCAGGTGTCTGTGTGTGTGTGTGTGTGTGTGTGTGTGTGTGTGTGTGTGTGTGTGTGTGTGTGTGTGTGTGTGTTGCGCCAGGAGACAGGGCGTTGCTCTCTGCTGACGAAGGACAACACCGAGGCGACACAATACACAGAGATACGACCTATTATGACAAGGGGCTTTGTGTGTGTGTGTGTGTGTGTGTGCGTGTGTGTGTGTCGCAGTAAGACAGTAGTGAGGCAGTAAGTCACACACACACACACACACACACACACACACACACACACACACACACACACACACACACACACACACACTGCCCCCTCCCAGCTTATCTATCAGCGTGTAACAACCTACAGACAGACAACCGCCACTTAATTAAAAGCGTTTGTATGTACGCAGGAAGGACAGAGAGACAGAGAGATAGACGGACAGACAGCGCCATGTGACCAACCCACTTGATTCATTCCCAGCAGTATTATTTTCCATTTCCTTGGCTTGCTCTTCAGATTTTTTTTTTTTTTAATGAATACTAACTAAGCTACGAGAAGAAATGCAGGGGTTTTTTTTTCTCGTGTATTTGTTTTAGAATTAGCTATGGTGGAAAATAGATACTAAGAGAATTTATTTAAAGAACCGTTGCCATGTTGAAAGTTAAAAAATTAAGTAGTTTATTTATTTATTTATTTTTTTCGTATTTACTTATTTATTTACATATTTTGTTCAAGAAGTGTCTCAAATAGAAGTGAAGCACGTGCCTTTTTTTTTTTTTTTTTTTTTTTTAAGTTTTCTTTGTATTTGCGAAGGACTGACTGCGCTAAAGAAAGAATCAAACAGTACATTCCTTCGCATCAGCTTTTGAAGGACTGAGCTATAAGAGAAACAGGAGGGGAAACCACCAAAGGAATCCCTGCCATTACCTCTCCTTCTCAACACAAACCAAAGGAACAAACAAAACAAAAGAGGATCGTAAGTCTGTTTAGCGTGAGATCCGATACTCCTCCTCAATAAACTACGTAGACTCATTCCAGGAAGAGGGGAGGATAAGGAAGAAGAGGAGGAGGAACAACAACAGGCAGTTAACACCGGGATTTACCAGTACGGGACGTGAGGTGAGGGTGCAGTGACTGGCTAAGTCCGGTATTGTCTTTAATCCAGCCTCTGTGAGACCGTCAGCACACAAGAGGGCCGTGTTCTGAAGCGCTTTACTCTCTCACCACTATTTTCACAGGCCACAGAGATGATTGGCTGGGTTATCAAGAGTGTTCCTCCTGCTGATAATGTGGAAATCTTGTTAATGTCACCAGAATCCATAACCGTAAAAAAATACCCGTAAAAACCCAGGTAATTTTGTCCTAAGCCTGTTGAAACCAGTGGAGGTGCGGTGCGGAAATGCTTCAGAATATGGTAGTCTCTGCAGCATTCCAAGCTGTGAGATTGATCTAAGCGGCATTTAGGGAACGTTATATTTAGTTGTGCGTTGGTAGATTTATTCAGATAATACGTAAGGGGACGTAAAATTTATTCCATCGATACATAAGGTCCATTTATTTTCGCTTCACGTGAGGGGACGATTGGTCAGTTTCAGCGAAGAGTGGCAATTGTAAGTTTATCCTAACGACGCTTGACGGAATCGTATTTTATTTCAAGTCAAATGTGAGAAAACGATACTTTAATTTCAGTGATACTTAAGGAAACATCATCATCATCATTATCATCATTATCATTTAGTATTTGCGTGCTTTCACCATCTCCACGTGTTCTTTGTCCTTCCCAGTGGTCTCCTTCCAACTATCTACAACTCAGATGTTCTTCCACGTGTATGGCGCATCAGGAAATGTTGAATTTATTTAACCCTTCTACTGCTAGTTGGTACATCTTTCCTTAATTACCAGTCACTCTGAGACATCTATACTTGTTCTATACAGCCACCTCTAATCTTTAAACCGGATAGAAACTGCAAAATCTACTCTTTTTAACCCCCTTCTTTCTTGTATATGCTTATAAAAACGCCATGTGTTACTTCCGGTGATAATTGTTTCGTATTGCAGTGAAAGGGTTTTGAGCAGCAATGGTACACTTACTTGAGAGGTTTTAATGTGACTCACTCGCAGCGCTGCACTCTTATTAAACTGATATGTAGCTTCAGGGTCTGCCCTCACTCTCTCCCTCGCCTCCTGTGTTTTATGTGTAAATATCTCCAGTTCCCGGTGCTGATAAATCAACCACTCCTCACTGCTTGGTTGGACTGAAATATCTTCTCTCTTTCCTTCATATGTGCACGTTCCTTTTGTGTATTGTATGTCTTTGGCTGCATTTTACTTGTTTGCATTTCCTTCCTCATTCCTTCGTTCTGAATCCTTTTTACACTTACAAAAAAGGACACGTCTTTCTTTTCTTAATGACTCTCTCTCTCTCTCTCTCTCTCTCTCTCTCTCTCTCTCTCTCTCTCTCTCTCTCTCTCTCTCTCTCTCTCTCTCTCTCTCTCTCTCTCTCTCTCTCTCTCTCTCTCTCTCTCTCTCTCTCTCTCTCTTTCTCTGGATCCGTGAAGGCAAGCCAGTAAGGTTCTCGATATTAGATCACCTAAACTTCTTCTCTAATATATATTTTTTTTCCAGTGATTTCAAGACTTTTGCTTTGATAACATTTTCATCACCGTGCGCACATATTGGTATAGTTGCTTTTGTCATGTCTAGGGCGTGAGTGGTCTAAAATTTACCTTAACTTTCAGTTTTTTTTATATGAAAATTAAATAAAAAGGAGATAGTTTTTTTTTTTTTTTAGCTGGATTTCCGAAGAGTTGAAAGAGTGACGTAGGCAGTTTGCTCGTGAAGGGTAACGATCATCATCATCATCATCATCATCATCATCATCATCATCATCATCATCATCATCATCATCACAGAGGTGCCGTATCACTGACACTGACGGTCAGTTCTCGCCACCTGGGTCTGTTCTCCACTACCTGCATTATTTGGCCTGGAGTTTTACGTTGCAGAATGTCTTGAAGTATTCTGCCCACATACTTAATGAATCCTGTTTTGTTTCTCCCTTATACTCGTGGCATTATTGTACTTGCTTTATTCATGTCATTTATTCCATCAATTCAGCTTTTTTGTTTTTTTTTATTCCAAGTTTAGTTTAACGTTTGGGAGTTCGGCCCTATGTGTTTAACTCAGAGGTACGTCCTAAGCCTCTCTTAATTCACTGTACTTTGTCCTAAATTTGTCTAGGTCGTTTAATTTCCAACCATCCGTCCAGCCATCCGTCCCGTCCAACAGTTAGGCCTTCCCAGCGGTGCCCTGCGTTCATCTCAATTACATTCATTTTAAACGCTCCCACTTGACTTCTTCCCACCACGGTCTTCTCAAACTCCCCTCCCCCTCCTCCTCCTCCTCCTCCTCCTCCTCCTCCTCCTCCTCCTCCTCCTCCTCCTCCTCTCAGGCTGTGTTTACTCCAGTTATCTCCACTTTTCACACACGCTCGTCATCATCACCGTCACCACCACTGCCACCACCACCATCACCATTCGTGCGTCCGTCAGGGAGACTTAACAGACAGACGGACAGACCAGACGTGCTGACACCTCCCTCATCCTACCTTGTCATCCTCCTTGTAAGCTCCTGTCATCTCTCTCTCTCCTCTCTCTCTCTCTCTCTCGTCTCTCCTCTCTCTCTCTCTCTCTCTCTCTCTCTCTCTGGTTATTCCAATTTTTTTTTTTTTGTATTTACTCATCTATTCCTTGTGTATTTTCACCATTTGTCCTGCTAGTGTGTGTGTGTGTGTGTGTGTGTGTGTCCTCGCCCGCCGCCGCCGCCATGCGAGTACATACTCGTAGTTGCGACATTCTGGCGGGGCAAAGAATTTAAGGTGACGCAGCGGCCTGTGGTAGTGGCGGTGGTGGTGGTAGTGATGGCGGTGGTAGAGCATGAATCAGCACCTCTAAGAACAGTCTCCCTCGCCACACACAGCACATACACACACACACACACACACTTGCCAGCGTCCGGCCCCTGCGCCCTTCTTGCTCGCCTTCTCCTCGCACCCCAAGGTCTACGGAGGCTTTGCTCACGCCCTCCTCCTCCTCCTCCTCCTCCTCCTCCCACCTCCTCCTCATCCTCCTCCTCCGGATTCTCAAGTCAGATGGTGTTTCTTTTAACCTCACAAGAAGCGTTGAGTGTGTTTTGATACGCTTGTTCCTGGTGAGAGAGAGAGAGAGAGAGGAGAGAGAGGAGAGAGAGAGAGAGAGAGAGAGAGGAGAGAGAGGAGAGAGAGAGAGAGAGAGAGAATAGAATAGAATAGACCAGACTTGACTTGTTTCCTAAGTTATATATTTTTTGCCTACCTTCTACCTGCGTGCGATAAGTTATTTCAGGACGGCACAGTCAAGCCACTTCAGAGACAAAACTGAGCCTGACGAGGCGCTCAATATATCCACCATTCCAGTGTCATTTGGCGGCCCTTGAGTACTCCCCCGCCCTCCCTTGGTTGACTCCACTTGGCCTTGTGATTGCCTGGAGAGAGAGAGAGAGGGGGGGAGGTACCTACTTATACTCCAGTGGTGGTTTAGTTCATTACTAGCAATTTAAATTAAGTAAAATATAAATCAAGAACCTTATTTATGCAATCTAAAACTGTGGTGTCTTTAAAGGAGGGCATTTGTGTTGGATACTAATGAAAAACGTTGCTCTTAAAAACATAAATAATTCGTTGTTGTTTTCTTTTGCGGTTTTGTTGTTGCTATTGATTCTGTAATTTATTCAGTACCACGGTATCAATCTGGTATACGAATAAAAAAAAAAACTTAATTAACCAATGAACTGGCTACCTAACTGTTTAACTACGCCTAACTATCGGAAACCGCCTCAAATTCCTGTTAATTAACCCCATCATCGCGCTGTCCCTGTCCAACAAGTCACAGCACCAAACACAGCACAAGATCTTCACAAGCTCGCACAGGAAAATAAATAAATAAATAAATAAATAAATAAGAATCCGGAGTCTATTCTAGTTTAAAGGTTGCTGGACTGAACGAAATGCCTCGAGTGGTTTGCGATCAGGCCAGGTGTTCCGAATAGAAGTGAAAGGGTTTTACGCGATGTGCCTCGATCTCATTGCTTCGTATCACACTCCTCCGCTTCGAACCGCGTATCACTCACTGTGTTTTCTCCCTCACCCTTCGTCCCTTTCTTCCTTAGTCACCAGAGGGAACCACTTGAGGGGCACGTCTTTCTTTCCTGTCTGCCTACCATCTCTCTCTCTCTCTCTTGTGCGTCAGTAACACCCAGCTTTCTACTTTACTCCAGTTTGCGTAGGTTGAATTGAATACACGCGTAGGTTTGGTTTATAGAAATGAGGGAAAGAAAAGGTTGCTCTCTCTCTCTCTCTCTCTTCCTCTCTCTCCTCTCTCTCTCTCTCTCTCTCTCTCTCTCTCTCTCTCTCTCTCTCTCTCTCTCTCTCTCTCTCGAGGTAGTGTAGGACGGCTAGCATTGGACAAAAGTGGAGAGGAGGTAAGTGCATTTCAATCAGCCAAGACTCAAGACTCGACCCGAACCTTGCATTCAGATGAGAGGAAATGTTAAAAAGCGATGGGATAGGTTCGCCGAGGTAGAGAGAATAGAGAGAGAGAGAGAGAGAGAGAGAGAGAGAGAGAGAGAGAGAGAGAGAGAGAGAGAGAGAGAGAGAGAGTAAAAATGCGCCTCCCTCTAATAGCAGATCCTTGTCCAAAGTAAAAGACAGAAAAATATTTGTTTTGTTCTGTACCGGGTTTGATTCTAAATGTCAGTGGTGGTGGTGGTGGTAGTGGTGGGCAGAGGAAGGCAAGACATAGCTGAACAGGCCGCTGGTACACACACACACACACACACACACGGACCTCCTGGTTATACACATATACCTCCTCTCCAGTTCAGTCTATGATGCGTACACTTGTGGTCTGCAGCACGCCCTTTGATGGAATTTCCTTGACGCCTATAAGATTTACGCCCATTTTTTCTTACTCTATCCCTGTCTGTCTGTTTGCCTGTCCGTCTGTCTATCTGTTTGTATTTTCTTTCTCTCTCCCATTTTCTTTAACTTAACCTGTCTGTCTATCAGCTAGTATTTTATTTCATTCATTTTTCGTTAAGTACTAAAAAAAAAAAACCTAACCGTTAGTCTATCCGCTTGTATTATCTCTTTCTCTCGCATTTTCTCTAATCTAACCTATAACTGTCTGTCTATCCGTTTCTGTTCTCATTTTCTCTCGCGCATTTTCTTTAACCTAATCTAGCGTAACTCACATTTGACCTAACCCATTCCTGCTATCTCTTAAAATAATCACGACAGGAATGATGTACGTACGTGTAACAATGAAGTACGTACACAGTGTTACTTGACGGAAAGTGCACTGAGTTTTGTTTGTCAGAATGAGACTTGTAATTCTCTCTCTCTCTCTCTCTCTCTCTCTCTCTCTCTCTCTCTCTCTCTCTCTCTCTCTCTCTCTCTCTCTCTCATGCATCACAGTTCATGGCATTGGTGAGTTAGTTCTCGGGACGCTACTTGTTACTCCATTTCCCCGGCGCCTTCAGTCTCCGGGGGAACTCCCTCCTACAAACTCCCCCCCTCATACATTTCCCTTTCATCACCAGCCACTCATACATTCCCTCCTTCCCTCATCCCCCCACAGTCACTCGTACATTCCCTTCATCCCCAACCACTCCTCACGTTCTCACAGCTCTCATATTCGTGTTCTCTCCCACTGCCTTCCTCTTAGCTAGCTCCCTTCTCCATCCTGCTCCGTCCTCACAGCTGGCATCTCTCTCTTTCCTTCTGCCTTGATTCCTCTCTCAGCCTCTTCAACACTCCGCTATCGGCCTCATTTCCTTCGTTTGTTTTCTTCTTCCTCCCCCTTTGGTGGTTACTTTTCCCATCTGTTCTTCTATCACTGCTGGTCTCTGTCTATCTCTTGTTCCCCTGCTCACAGTCTCCTCTTATCACTGTTTTTCTCTTCGTTAATGGACGTTTCTCTTTAATGTTCAGATAAAAGCGATGGAACTCTCTTTCGTGATCTTTTCTTCGCCCGTAAACATTCTTTTCTCCTTTTCCCTTGCTGGTAAATGTTTCAGAAATCTTTCACCTTGGTTCTCTTCATTCATAGGCATTCCTTCCCTTTCCCTTTCTGATAATAAAGGCTACAGCAATGTAATGCAGTCTTTCATATCTTCGTTTCCTCATTCTCTCCCCTTTCCCTCTCAGGAGTTAACATTCCTCACTTTCTCTCCCAGATACATCATTCCTCCCACCCTCCCTCCCTTCATCCCACCCTCCCGATAAAACAAACAGTAGACTTGTGAATTCCCGCCCCGATGACGTGGTGGTGACGACACGCTAACACCAGCAGACGACTTTCGCAATGTTGAAGCCACGGTGAATCGAATTAGATTAACGAGCATCAGATTGTCAGCCGGCCACTCAGAGGTCATAGAGTGGCAGTGATAGAAACAAGACATGAGATTCGCGGAAGAGATTTTGTAAAGGTGACGCATTCATTTCACGATGAACGTGTGTGTGTGTGTGTGTATGTGTGTGTGGACGGACTAGATTATGGTCAGTTATTTTTCGTGCACTGTGACCACTTCCTCGTTCGCACTGGTTTCTTTGTTTTCAATACATTTTTCTACCTTTTCTTTTTTCTTAACACGCAATTAGTTTCATTGCACAACATTAGCCGTATATATGTGGTGTTCGCGTTTATGTTGAACGTCTGTGGGGAGAGAGAGAGAGAGAGAGAGAGAGAGAGAGAGAGAGAGAGAGAGAGAGAGAGAGAGAGAGAGAGAGAGAGAGAGAGAGAAATTGCATAACGTCCTCTCTTGTGTCCACCCTTAATAGAAGATGAATGTGGTAAATTTTGGTTTTCGTCTCATTCAGGATTTCCCTTCACGTGCGTCATTTCAGAGGAATGCGTAATACTTTATGTAAATAGAAGAGTCACCCGAGACTCTTCTAGCATAATAAATAGTTCCGGTGCAGGGTTAGGATATCATTTCCAACGATGCAACCGAAAGCAAGAGGAGAGATCGAGTAAAGTATTTGGATCCTTTCATTGCCTGCGGTTTTATTTCGTCCTATGAGAGATGGTTGGACGAAGTGATAAAGCTTTTAGAATGGAGGATCAGGCGTCATACTGCCATTACCTAGCAGTGAAAAGTAAGACAAAGAAGCGTTAATAGTATTGCTAGAACTTTTAGAAATGAAGAATCTGGCGTCAAACTGCCAATACCTACCAGAGAAAAGATTCAAGCGTCGAGCGTCGAGCTAAGCGAAGACACGGACTAGAAAAAGATGAAGAGCGGAGAGCGTGGCGTGTCCGGTTCGAGATGTGCTTGTGTGTGTGTATTACTTGAGAAACTCTGACGTCCATGCTCTTTCGCTTAACACTCTGACGAACTCCTTATCTCTCGAGTTCTTCACATTTATTACTCTGACTTTCCGGTGTGGCATCTCCCTCCTGCCCTGCCCTTCCCCACTTCTCCAACCACCACCACCACCACCACCACCAGAGGAGTAATAAGTTTCAAGATAGAATCACGACAGGTTCGCCTCACACGCTTGTCCACTTAGCGCAGGCATCAGGGGGCTATTATGATACACAAAAGACGGTCCAGGGAGCAGCTGTGGATTGAGTGGAATATAATAATTGAAGTTGGTTAAAATTTGCGCAAGTATCGCCTCTGGATTATGAAATTATACTGTATTTGGTGGTAGTAGTAGTAGTAGTAGTAGTAGTAGTAGTAGTAGTCACTTGTAAGACGTAGTAGTAGTAGGAGGAGGAGGAGAAGTAGGAAAAGGAAGAGAAAAAGGAAAAGGAGGAAGAGGAGATGTAGTGATGATAGTGCATACTAGCCATAGATGAGGTAGGCTTCATACATTTTTTTTCTTCTTTTTAAGTTTACAGCTAAATCATTGAAGTATAAAGTAATTTCTCAAGGTTAGAAGTTCAAAGATTCTTGAGTGAATGGTAATTAAATTTTCGTTCGGTTGTGTCATAATTAGTTACTGTCCTGGAAGTAATAGCTACTCTTGTTACGCTCCGGTGTCGAGAGAGAGAGAGAGAGAGAGAGAGAGAGAGAGAGAGATTATGACAAGCGGGAAGAATTGTTGTTTGGCAGGACTGAAAGGTGATGAAAATGCCATAATATATCAAGGTTCCTGTTTAGCAACGCCCGACCACTCAACCCCACCTCTCTCTCTCTCTCTCTCTCTCTCTCTCTCTCTCTCTCTCATGTCTATCACCATTTTAACTACCATTACCATCCGACACACACACACACACACACACACACCTTTGACCCCCCTGAAATGCGTCACCCTCGTGAAATCTCTTCTCAGAAACACATTCCTTCTTATTCTTTTTTGTGTTATTATTATTGCCGATATTCTAGCACCACTTCAAGTTATCTGGTGCCCGATAAGCTTTAATTTGATTCAGCGAGGATTCATAGTTGCACAAGTGATCTGGATGTCTTCATAAACACGCTTCGCTTGGGAATTCTCGGCAGTAGTGTTTTGCTTATTAGGAGCAGAGTGTAGTATTTGTGACGGTGAAGGATGTTGGGAAGGTCGTTCCAAGGAGTTCTCAGCGTCTTCATTCAGAAATCGTGACTGGCTGGAGAAATGTTTTTTTTTTTTTTTTTTTTTTTTTTGGTATTACTTTTTTTTTCCCTCAATTTACGTAATACCGAGTCTTATTTTAACTTGGTTACCATGTTAAGTGTTGTTATATGGGATTGGCAGGGAATGGCTGTAAACGAATTGAGTGATGGGGGCGCGGGGCCATCACACACACACACACACACACACGCGCACACACACACACAGTCGTTTTTCCACCACCATTTATTTACTCAGTTTTGTTTATTCATTTATTTGTTATTATTTTCATGTATCTTTACTGTTGACTTCCTACTCTCTGCCTTTCCATTAAACCATTTTCAGCTAGTCAGACAAATGCCGAGTTATCTACCACCTGCAAAACCATCCTTTGCTTAGTTAGCGAAATGATGATGATGGTGATAACGATGGTGATGATTATAGTTGAGATAATTGAAGTCATAGGAATTTAAACTCGCATCAAAATCTCACAAGAGGAAAAAAAAAAAAAATCTGGAAAATATCACTGCTTATAGTAAAACGATTCCTCTTATTATTTTCTTTTCTTCTCTTTCTTGCTTCTTGTATCCAATTAAAATCGCAATTGCTGCCTCCCTGCATTACACCTTAACCTATGCACTAATGGAGCTCCGCATAAAGATGATAGCTGAAGTGAGAATCGGTTCACATAATGGTGTTCGATGGGGACTTTGAACCCTTTCTTGCCTCGATAGCATATCTGACTTTAATGGTTCTTTATTATTATTATTATTATTATTATTATTATTATTATTATTATTATTATTATTATTATCATCATTCTCTCTCTCTCTCTCTCTCTCTCTCTCTCTCTCTCTCTCTCTCTCTCTCTCTCTCTCTCTCTCTCTCTCTCTCTCTCTCTCTCTCTCTCTCTACACAAACTTTTATTTGCTCATCGATTACTTATTTTCTTTCTAACAAATTATTGCACTTATTTATTTGCTACGTAAATTTCTACTAGTAATTTTCTATTGATATGTTGATTGTCGTACTCTGAACCGGTCTGAACACACACACACACACACACACGAAGTCATCAGATTTTACTCATTTAATTAAGTGTAATTTAATAATAATAATAATAATAATAATAATAATAATAATAATAGTAATAATAATAATAATAATAATAATAATAATAGTAATAATAATAATAATAATAATAATAATAATAATAATAATAATGAGCACAACGTTGTATTCCTTAAATGGTAATGACACTTGTTTCTTGTCTTGTTTCTGCGCGCGCGCACGTGTGTGTGTGTGTGTGTGTGTGTAAAAGAAACTTTGCGCGCGCCTTGAAGAAGCACACACCACCACCACCACCACCTTTACCCCTCACAACACCCGCTCCCCCTCCTCCTTATCCAACCACCACCACTACCTCCACCTCTAACGCCTTCTGATTTTTACACTTCAGGTGGCGGTGGAGAGTCGCAAGGGCTCGAGGTGCCGGATGAGGCCTTGTTGTCTCAGTTCAAGCGCTCGGGGTCGGAGAGGCTGAAGGACGGAGCCAAGGCGTTCCTCAGAAGGATGGAGTCACTCAAGAACAAGAAAAAGAAAAGACACAGGGATGGCGTAGTAATAATCAGCAGCCCCAAGGTTAGTTGTTGGTTTGGTACAGTTAGTTAGGATTTAACAAGCATGGGAGCAGGAAGAATTGGTTGAGTAAAGTTAATAGAGATGATGAAAACGAGAAAAGTAGTGATTATATACGTTATTTGGTTACATTTATTTATTTATTTATTTACTTATATTTTTTTTCGTTTGTATTATATTTTTTTCGTGTTTGTGGGTGTCAAGTGATGTCAAGTTGTTGGTATTGAATTGAATTTGGAGAAATACGTTTATATTCCAATACTGTGTTTGTTCCACATACGGGGCCTCTGACCTTTTCACTGTGTGTGTGTGTGAGTGTGTGTGTGTGTGTGTGTTGCTGGTTGTCATGATGATGATAGCATTGAAGTTGATGGCTAGTAAAAGTGAAAACGTGGGCAATAGCTAATTGTTAATGATGCTTGTGGTGAAGCTAGCAATGATAACTCGATTCTGAAATTGCTAATAATTGTGATGATATGTGGAGTAGAGATGTATCGGATCTCCGCCTCCACATTCACAGGTTTGATAAATGAAACATTTGCATGTACATCCACACTACTCACAAAGAGGATGATTAATTAATGCATGTTTACTTATTTACTTACTGAAATTGAACTTTATTAATTTCCTTTCAAATTTACATATCCTAATGTGTGAAGAGTCTTGTGGAAAGGCAGGAGAGAGAGAATTTTACATATTAACTATGTATGTATAATGTAAATATAAAAGCATGTATGTATGCCTTGTGTTATAGCACTGTGTGTACTAGCTATATGTAACATTACGTAAGTATGAAGTATGAAGGGAAGCAGCCTGTCTGGCAGAGAGAAAGAGAGAGAGAGGGGGGGGTAACACATGTATGGGTGAAACTCATCGTAAAACTTTAGAATTACTAAATGCAGTATTGTGCCGCAAAAGCAGCAGCCATCTGGCAATAATAGGTGCTATATAGTGATTTTATAGCAAAAATCCTGAACACAACCACATCCGCATCCGTGAATGTCATTATTTGATATCCCATCTGCATCCGCTATTTGGTAGAAACTGATATTCACATCCACTGTCACATTTGCAGATTATGTACATATGACATCACATACACATCCACATCCACGGATCTCTACATCCTTAATATGGATTAAGTTAAAAGGCATTCATTTATACTGAAAAAGCCATATTTCTTCCCTTTTGATAGTGAATGTAGAAAGTCCATATACAGATTATTCTGTTCAGTAAGATATGAAAAGATGGCTTGCTATGAGGTGAATTTATACCAAGTCAAAAGACCAGCTTCTTTTACTATGTATGTGCTGGTGATCAGAAAGCATCATGACACTTCCCTGATCTTGCTGTGAGAGTAGCCTGGTGGCTGCTGTTTTTGGGGAGTCTAGTCATGCTACACACTGAATAATGATTTGTTATACCCAGCTCCCTCAGCAACAGTGGTGAGTTTGAACACCTCTCTCTTTATCTACATCACCTCTGTATCCTTGGTGTTAATCACCAGTGAAGGACAGGAAGTGATTGGTTCAGCTGGATGAAGTTTGATATAGAAACAAGTTCATTCTCAGATATGGTGCTAGGTGATGGGTTGTTAGCATAGGGTCAATGGGGAATGTTAAGACTAGAGTAGACTAATTTATGGACAGAAATGATAGTTAAAAAAGTACAGTATTACACAGGGATTATTATGTGTAGACCTGTTGGTTTCTTTGAGCTTTTTAGATTTTATGTTCTAATGTACTCAAGTGTATTTTTATGTGTACTTGATGCTGGTGAGGGAGTGGGGAAATTGCATAGAATGTTGGAAGAAATTTTCTGGCATGTCTTAAAAAGTCAAACTGGAGGCTTTCAATAAGGGAGTGCTAAGCTAACCTAGGTAGTAGTGCTGTTACCTGGCAGGCTTTCCCACCTTTACTTTTGCACCTGACTTGAAAGGCTAGCAACTAACCTGCATGTCAGGTGGAAAGTATTGCCAATCATAACCACAAATGTCCAAACTAATTCTGACTCACTTTTCCCCCTTCCAGCTTGTGGATGAAGCAGGGATGCGGGAGAGGGTGGGTCACCTAGGTTGTGTTGACCTTCCCACTGAAGCCTCCCCCATGCTGACCTCCCACTCCACCACCACCACCTCCCCCACATCCACCCCTGCCGCTGCTGCCTCCACCACCATCACCACCATCCCAGCCACTGCCACCACTACCATCACCACCACCACTACCACCAGAGAGCTGATGGGAGAGGTAAGACACATTGATAAAGAAATAAACACTAATGCAATTATTAAGAGTTAAGAGGCTTGAATAAATATTAACTTGAGCATTCCTTCACCTTCCCTCATGTTTACACCATTTTAGATTGTTAAAGTTCCTTTACAAAATTTCAGAATTTCAAAGATGTTATATATAACCTAGATAGATGGAATGAATAAATAGTGGTGAAGTAGAATCCCACCCAGAGCAAAATATAAATGTAATACTGACATTACCTATTCTCTGATCAATTTCCAACTTGTGATCCCAGGAACAATGAGTTTTGTTCCATAGACTGACTGTCTTATGCATTTGTAAGTGGGAAAGTGGCATTCATAAAATAATAAGCACAAGTACACATAGCAGAGAATCACCTTGCCACTTTGCCTGCCTGTCTCAGCTTACTTACTCCACTGTAATCCATGATGGAATGAAACAAAGGCATTGGTAGTGAGAATATTACTTCTGTATATTTGCATTACAAACGACCACATCCTCTGTGCTGCAATGGATGTCCTTACTCAGGTGGATCATCAATATAATGAACTTCACATCGTGTTACTTTGTATTTCATAACTCACAAAGTTGTGGTTCATGAGAGATGCCTACCTTTGCCATCAAGGGAAAAGAAGACAACATTTACAGCATTGTTTGTTAACCTTCCCCTCACCCTCCTTCCCACAGGACTCCTCAGACCACTCTCAGGGCTCCACACCTCTGTCCCGCGCTCGCCGCCGCCGCAGGTTGCCACGCCGGGGAGCTGGTGGGACAGAAGCAGGAGGAGGCAGCGGGGCTCACAGTGACTCAGAGTATTCACCACAGACTTGGCGACACCACTACCTCACGGATGCAAACTCTAACACCATGGCTTCCCCGGTGAGTGGTGCTACTTGTCTCACTACAGAACCGTTAGCAAAGCACAGAAAGAAAATGTTATCTTGCCCTATTATCCTTTCACAAATGAGTAAGACACATAAGGAAGAAGCAGTAAAGTATGTTTATGGAATTGAGGTCACAAGTGTAAAGATTCTTCCTGCATGTTTTTTTGCTAGTGTGTGGAACATGAGAAGGCCGTGGGAAAGGGCCTTCCAGTATTCCAAACTTGTCCGTTACGCAGTTTTCTTTACCACACACAAAAAAATATCACAACATGTATTCAGAGGAGAAATGGATATAATAAGCATGTACACTGAAAAATATATGTACAGTACATGAATAATGAACACATATCTCTTTACTTAATCTCTCTTAAAGAAAAAAACTGAAAAAAAAAGAGCTAAATTATGATCTAGAAGAATAGATATAAGTGATATACGTTAAAAAAAAAATTAAATGTTAAAAAATCACAAGGAATCAATCATCCTATCCACATTTTGTGTTCTTTGCCTCAGGCACCAGCGTCGTCATCTCCAAAGCATCAGCGGGGCAGCCGGGGCAGCGGGTCCAGGTCGGGGCAGGTGAGGCACACTGGCTCACTCAACTATGGGAAAGAGTCACAGAGCGCCAGGGAACACTTCTTGGCCAGCATTCGAGGAGGTGAGTGTGTGTGTGTGTGTGTGTGTGTGTGTGTGTGTGTGTGTGTGTGTGTGTGTGTGTGTGTGTGTGTGTGTGTGTGAGAGCGCGAGAGAGAAGGGAGAGAGTATGGGTGAGTGTGTTTACCTAGTTATGTTGTACAGAATCTGAATAAAGCTCATTTTGTCCAGTCTTCATTTCTTTATTTGTCCAGTTTCTCTTTAAATGCATGTGCACAATCTGCCATAACCACATCTCCACTGAAGTCAGATGTCAGATGTCTATAGTTCAATGTGGGAAGCTGTGTTTCTTGCTGTCACCAGAACACATACTCTTCTTGAACTTATTTGTGTCTTCATATGTCTCTTTCCTTTGTGTTTGTGTGTCTGTGTGTGTTTGAGAGAGAGAGAGAGAAAGAAGGATGATAATGAACCAAGTAGATGTACTAGCTTTTCTTTTTTCCCCAGGTGTAGACAAGGCCAGTGGGGAAGATCAGGCATCACCTCCCCCAAGCCCCAGTGAGGACCGGCACTCTGTATATGACAACGTGCCACTCATCATCTGCAACAAGGTGTACCACGACTATCAACCAGAAGGCCTGGACTCTGGTAGGTGGAGGGACATGGGATGGGAAGTGAGGGAAAGAGACAAGTTAGGATAGAGAGGGAAGGTTTGTGAGGGAGAGAAATGAGATATGAATGACAGTCTACTTAAATTGCTATTTATGTACAGGACTTATCATACTTTGCTATTTCCTTTTCTCTACTGGCATATTAATCCTGCAGAGACTAGTGTTCCCGAAGGCTCTGGGAGCAGTGAGAGCAGAGACTCGCCACTGCCTTCCACCCACGATGATGAAGACAATGATGACTCCACCTCTCGTGGCAGGTGAGCTCCTCTTCCACACTCATACTTCAGGTAGTAGTAGTAGAAGTGAGTGACGCCTTGACCCAAAGCACAGCTGAAGCTCACTGCAACAAGAAATTATTTAACATTCCAAGAAATATTATGTCCAAAAAATCAAGCTCACATTCAAATTGTAAACCACTGACCATACCTTACAGGTTTTCTTTGTTTTAATTTATTTTAATTTATTTATTTTTTATTTTTTTATTTATAAATAAAATAAATAAATATTTATTTTATTTATTTATTTTTATTTGTTTATTTTTTTTTTTTTGTAGACTCAAGCCACTAACAGTGCACTCAAGCACTTTAACTGGTATATGGTGACTTTGAACTGAATGTCATGTAGCAGAAAAGACCAGTGATCACTCTGGAGCTTTATTTAACTTTAGTGACTAGTGAAAAAAAAGTGCAATTTATTGTTGTGCCATTTCCTGTAGCTTCTGTATCTTGAGCAGAAAGATTGGTTTGGTTGTGTGTTTTTCCCATACTTTTGTTTGCACTTTAGAGAGGAGTTTCATATTTAACCAGAAGCCCTTCCAGCTAAACCTACTAATAGCAGTGCACCTCTGCCCTTTCTCCCAGAGCCACTGTGGAACGATGGCATAGTTTTAACAGGAGATCCTACCAACCTGTTGCCCGCCAGCTGGGCACTCAGATCAATGGCTTTAGTTCAGGTCAGATGCTTCACCTGCGCAAGAGAGCACTTCTAAGGTGGGTCAGAGTTGAGAGAGCGAGAGCGAGAGAGCGCGCATATATAAGCTGACAAACATTAGTAAACACCAAATTCCTTGAGCATATAAAAACATTACTAGGTTTTTTAAATTTGTACCCAGTTTGAATATATGTAAAGGATAAGAAATTTATTCAATAGTCATATCTTTTAGTGATTGGTATTTTCATTAACAATGCACATGTTAATGTAAAAGCATTTACCTAGATTTTGTCTGTTTTTGTGTCTTCATACTTCATAACTTTTTTCTGCTCTCTTTATTTCATAATTATTAAGGAAAATTAAATTTGTTAAAAGGATGTTAACATTCTTCTACCATTTTGCTTTTCTTTATCTATATTCATGTCTTCGTGTTTTCTTCGGTCATCTCTCATCCCTTCTTTGTCCACTTCATGAAATCCTGTGATAAAATTTCTGCTTTGCTACATTACTTGCTTACACTATTTTATGTGAAGTTTCTCTATGAGGCAGTATTTTTTGCTCAGTCTCACTTATGATATCAGTGTGTGTGTGTGCGTGCGTGCGTGCGTGCGTGTGCACATAATGTTATCATCACCTCACCTTATATTCTTTTGGTGTCTACAGGCTAACAGCATTGATGGAGCGTTACTGCCCCAGCAACCGCAGTGGCTGGAACTGGGAACTGCCCAAGTTTATGCGTAAAACAAAGACACCAGACTACAAGGAGCGGCAGGTATTTGGGGTGCCTCTGCAGGTGGTGGCCCAGCGCACCGGCCAGCCCCTCCCTCCAGGCATCCAGGCAGCACTTCAGTACCTAAGGGCCACCAGCCTTGACCAGGTGAGAAACAGGTCCAGCAAGGTAAAGGGCATCTACCCTCACAACCATTCTCATTGTTTGTTTTATTTTATTTACTGATATATTTTTTTATTTATTAATTTATCTTATTTTATCCAGGTTCTCATCTTTGAATTTTATTCATTCTAGCCTTCTTCATGTTAGTCCACTTTTCAGATGAATATATTAATGATAATTTTGGCAACTATATCTTATAAAGATAGAAAGGCACACATTTCTCTTCTGCCTTTTATTCTTTCTGACATCCCTTTATTTCCATCACTTGTGTAAATAATTTGTTGAACAAAATTTAATACAATACTCTCACCATTTTCCCAGATCACCATGACTAAAAATCATTGCATTCCCTTCAGGTTGGCATTTTCCGCAAGCCTGGCGTTCGCTCTCGCATCCAGAAGCTGCGGGAGCTGCACGAGGAAAGGGAAGATGTGATCTACTCTTCCTTCAGCACGTGTGACATTGCGGACATGGTCAAGACCTACTTCAGGGAGCTGCCTGAGGTCCTCCTCACCAACAAACTCTCAGAAATGTTCATTGCCATCTTCCAGTGTGAGTCTTCTGTATATTTTTCATGTGATTTTGATATAAAAGTTGTTTTTGATACAGAATTTAAACTACATACATAAATGCAAACGTTATTACATACACAACATTTCCTCAACATACACAGAGACATCTACTCAATCATTGTATCAAAAAAAAAATGTGCACAAATTTGAAAGAAATTATTATTATTGTTTAAAAATGAGCTTTAACTAGCTTGTAGAAATACAAACAAGTACACACACATGCAAGCAGTTAACTGCTTATATCTTCTGCCAACACATCCAGTACTTTTAAAGACTAGCTAGCTATACTAATAATAATGTGCTTCCTTTGCTATAGCAAACTTTCATTTATTTCCCCCCAGCTCCCTTTTTCCTCCAACTCCCAAAGGAGCTCCTTTATCTTTCTCAGTTTCTTTCTCACCCCCATTCATTCAATACAAAGATCCTACACATTCTTTTTATCTTCTCCCTTTTCTTGTCTCATTCAGCACCAAAATGCAACCTTATCTGTTTTATTTCTCAGATCTACCTAATGAGCACCGACTAGAGGCCTTGCAATGTGCAGTGCTGATGTTGCCTGACGAGAATAGAGAGGTGCTGATGGCGCTGCTAACCTTCCTTGCTGATGTGGCTGCCAATGCACCCCTAAACCAGGTGAGGAGAGAGAGAGAGAGAGAGAGAGAGAGAGAGAGAGAGAGAGAGAGAGAGAGAGAGAGAGAGAAAATGAGATTCTGAGAAAGGGATCAAAATATGAAGTGGTATGGATCCACTAATATCCCTCAAAAAATATACTAGATGTAGTTTAAAAATTTTAGAGACCCATTTGATGACTTAGAAAACCTGTGGATTTTAAAAAATTATCAATGTACATGAATACTTATTTGCCAGCTCATTCCCCTAGCAATGACTTACTTCCCTTACATACAACTAAATATAAATCATATTTCCCATTCCATCCCCTCCTCATTATCCATGCCTTCCAATCTTAAAACAGCTTTCCTATCCCTTCCCTTTCCATCCTCTCATTCTTTGCCTTTGCTTACCAGTTTGATCTTGACAAAATTGTCATCAACAAACATCACAGTGTGACACTTTGGCAGATGACGGCAAGCAACTTGGCTGTGTGTCTGGCTCCATCACTTTTCCATTTGAATGTTGGCGGATCATCAGGTTCAAGTCCACTGCGGCGGCGGCCAGGCAGCACACCAGAACAGAAGGACCTTCATGAAAATATGGCTGCCCACCAATGCCTCAGCCTTATGATACTACAGGTACAGTACCATCCTTCTCAGTACCTCCTTCCTTATTATCCTCATTTTTTCTTTACCAGCCAGCAGATTATTTCCTTTTCTCAATTTCTAATCTTCACTTTGGACAAACAGGAAAGAACTAAATACATAACCATGTGTGAAGCAGGTATAGATTAAGGATTTTATAAAAGAAAGTGTAAATATTAATTAATGTAGCCAAAAGTTAATTAGGAAATTTTACCACAGGTGAGCCAACTTCAGTGTGTCCCAGTGGAAATGCTGTCCAATTGTCGCTTCACTTACCTGGAGCAGAGTCAGCCAGTCTGCTTAGAGGACCTTGGGATGGGCTCCCCTGGAGGCCCCAGAAATGAAGGCGACTGGAACTCCTACATGAATGCTTGTATCACCTCACTCTTCAAGGAAGCCAGAGACAAGTCAGTAAAGAAGCTGAATCATGATAAGGATTAGAGATGTTTATAGGCTGCCTCAATCTGTAAAACCAAGAGTTTTCAGAATATTTATGAATATGCAGTTTATTTCATTCTAATGGACACTTGAACATTTAATGTTTAATAAGAACTGTACTTATACAGGAAGAAATACTGTAAATATCTTGTGTTGAATCAATCTAAATTTAACCTGTATCTGGCAGATCCCGAGGATGGGTGAGCATGAACTGCAATGACTCAGAAGTGGAGGTGTTGTACCGCAAAGTTGGGGATGGTCACCCTCTCAGGCTGTGGCGTGCTACCACGGAGGTGGAAGCACCACCTGCAGAACTGCTAAATAGGGTTATCAGAGAAAGGTAAGCAGTTGCCACACACCCACCTCGAGATCGTACAAAAGTATTAGATTCAATACTAAACTTCTGTCCTTTTACACTAATACTACTTAAATAAACATGCAATTTTACAGTTATCTGAACCCATTGCAGACACCTGTGGGATGACAGCTTGTTCAAGTGGCGGGTTGTGAGTCGCCTTGACCGCCAGTCTGAGGTGTTCCAGTACATGTGTAACTCAATGCCACCTCGGCCACCAGTCGACTACTGTGTACTCAGGTAAGTGTGCTGCAACAAAAGAACTGGTATTAATTGATAGCTCATTTGCAATTTCTTACACATTTAAGCAGTGAGATGATGGTGGAGGGCTAAATCACATTCTAATGATTGAATAAAAAATTCTGGAGGAATTCATACAAGCAGTGTATTATATAATACTATATAACTTAGCAGTGTGGATAAAATGTTTTATTCTCTGTCTGGCATACTGCATCTGTTTATATTTTCTAATATTTATTTGTATTCTCTCAGCCCGTAACTCTACAGCTTTGAAGTAAAAGATGCTTAAAAAAGTTGACCTACCAAGTGCTTGTCAGGCCTTAAGGTGTTTGCTCCTTCCAGGCACTGGCGCAGTGATCTTGCACGAGGCAGCTGTGTAGTAGTGGAGACCTCCGTGGAGCACGTAGATGCACCAATGCTTGTGGGAGGTGTGCGAGGCATTGTCCTTGCCTCTCGCTACCTCATCCAGCCCTGTGGCTCTGGCAAGTCCAGGATTACCCACATTTCCCGTGTGGACATGAGGTGGGTGCCATGACAACAACAATGTTTTTGTTACAGCAGCGACTCTTGTTTTCTTATCTTAATTTAGTTAGTTCTTCTTTCTTATATAATTGCTGGTTGCTGGAGATGTGTCCCAAGCTTTTTGCCATGCTGTTCAGAAACAAATAATTTCAACAACCAAGGATATTGCAGCTTCAACATTCTTTGTTGAAATGCTGACTGAGCACAGGCTTGGTCACCATATACAAAAACAGTACATCATGAAAACACCCATAAATTAAAAAAAAATACACAATAAAAACCCATTAGAGATTTTCACATTCAGCATATAGGAGTACAGCACCACATCATGTGTCTTTGTTTACTGTGGTGTTCTGAGAGAGAGAGAGAGAGAGAATGCACCTTGTTGAGGTACACTTTGCCCTGACTTTAAAATTGATGTATAGTATGTGTAATTTTTAAGCTAAATCACTTTTGAAAAGCCAAAACATATTGATGGTGAATGCAGCAACACTGCATGTCTGTTCACCTGGTTAACACGTTGTATGTGGGGTAGCTACCATTTCATAGAAAGATAACATTTTCCATACAGTCTAGGTTTTTTCATCATCCAAACATGTCTCATTGCATCTCTACTTCTTCAATGACATGACATAATTTTTCTTAGACACTAACAATCTAGAAATTCTCTGCCCTTCTCTTCCAAACACCATTCTACCATCCTCAGATTAACTCTCTTAATTCCTAGGAATTAAGTACTTTCTAATTCAGTCTGGAGTTGTAACCAAATCTTTTCATTTTTCTCCATATTGCAAATTTCTCTCTCTCTCTCTCTCTCTCTCTCTCTCTCTCTCTCTCTCTCTCTCTCTCTCTCTCTCTCTCTCTCTCTCTCTCTCTCTCTCTCTCTCTCTCTCTCTCTCTCTCTCTCTCTCCTGTTGCATTTACATTTTTTTATATAAGAAGAACTATACAACCCAATCCTTCCTCCCACAGGGGCAGGACCCCTGAATGGTATAACAAGATCTACGGTCATGTGACTGCCACTCACCTGAAGCACATCAGGCAGAGCTTCCAGCACCACGCCAGTGGCCCTGAGAGCAAAGTTTAGACTGACCTGTGGGTGGCATCACGTTGATGTGGGATACCAGTGCTTTCCTTATTAATAGTGAAGTGGACCAAGAACAGTGATACACAAGAGCTTCCATGTGATCGCCTGACTGGCTAACATGCAGATGTTCCAGAGTGCTGAGCGAGTGGGTCTGGCCTGCCTGCCTGACAGCACCCAAACCCTCGTGGACCAGTGTACATTCCTGTGTGATAAGACCATAGATGTATGTTTTTATTTTAAATGTGTGTGTGTGTGTGTGTATATATATATATATATATATATATATATATATATATATATATATATATATATATATATATATATATATATATATATAACCCAAATATATTGTGCATTGTACACCAGGCCGACTCGCTCGTTTACCAGTTTCGTACCAAAGTGCCCCACCTGTCTTCACCTGACAATCACGGCACAAGTCTGATGGTTTTGATTCTCTAGGGCAGTAGTAGAGTTGATCAGGAGCTGTGATACTAAGTAGCCATGCAATCTGTAAAGAACAATGAGCAACATTGGGACATGTATTCATTCAGTATCATCACATATAATAGCACCATAAGTAAACCAGTATTTCTATCAGCACTCAATGAAAATACTTGAAAATGCAAAGATTGTAAGGTAATATGTAGATTTTAAAACTTCCTTTAACTCTACTGCCTTAAGGGCTTCAAGATCTGTTCTGACTGTGTGTGTGTGTGTGTGTGTGTGTGTGTGTGTGTGTGTATGCAAGCCAGCATGAGTGGAGCTGCAATGCCTTGACACAGTGGAGGCCAGCAAGGTAAGGCAGGGCTGCATGGGCCCAGTCAACCCTGTGACCCTGGATCCTTGGCTAGGCCTTCCTATTTTTCTATGTTATCTAGTGAGGAAGACTGAGAGAACAGATATATTTTATTGTAGGTAAGAGTCGATTACTATACTGTTTGGGTGAAAAAGTTATTATTAGTGTTAATGTTACCTCCTGGAGTGCCAACCACTCATGGCACACAGCCTTGCCTGGGAGTGGTGGTGCATCCATCTTTGTTGTCATGAAATGTGTTGAAAGTAAACAGTGTACTACTTAATTATCATCACATCTTGAAAACTACATCTGTGACCACATCTGCATAATGTGGCTCAGGGTTTTTTTCTGCATGTGTGTGTATTATAAACTTGAAAACCTTATTAAATTATCCTCTTAAGCATTGTTGGAGCTCACCATGAACCAAAGTTTTAAGTCATAATATCATCAAAATACAAGTAACCATTATAGTGTGAGACTCAAGGTGCCGAGGAGTTGAAGCTCACATGCCTAGTCTGTACAGAGTTTTGTAATTTCATGTGTAGCACGTCTCCCAAGGGTACGTGTCAAACATTTTCTATTGTATTATTACCTCTTTAACACAATAACCTGCTTACATAAAGTTTTTTGTATATTGTTATTGCCATAGACCACCAGCCACCTACGGGGCCGCCTGACAGGTGACCTCAATGCCTCTCTGTTGTACCTCCTGGTGCTGAAATATATTATCATTAATTTCTTACTTCTATTTGTCTCCTTACATGTGTGTTTGTGTGTATGTGTTCATATTCATTATGCTCCTGCAGGTATAGCCCTCACTACCTAAAAAAAAAAAAAAGTGCAAGCAAGAATAAAAAGCAAATATTTTGACAATTAAGGAAATATTGGACAACTTTTAAAAATCCAGAAGTAGTGTTCACAATTAATATTGAGAACAGAAATGCAGAGGATGTGTGGCAACCTACCAAAAACAGTCTTACAAGCAGCACTATAAAGTATATAGCATTCAGGCAAGAAGGGAAACTTTAAGAAGCCACTAAACATCTCATCAAATAAGTAGAATGAAAATCAAGTAGAAGCTGGTGAGCCATAAAGAGAAAACAAAAACAAAGTAGTATGTACAAAAATACATAAAAATTACTAAACTCAAAATTACAGTAAAGGTATGAAAATAGAGAAAATTTGGTATTAGTATAAGGAAAATGTGTTCTGATAGATGGGTAAGATAAAATTTCAAGTAATAGATGGGTAGTGGAGCAATTCCATAGAATATGCAGTGATACCAATATGCATAATGACCTATTGTAATAAATAATGAACACTGAAGTATCTAAAGTGAACACAAGTGCAGTAAAGGAAAGCAGGGACAAGGTAGGAAATGAACACAGCTTATCCATGAAAAAAGATCAGAAATTTTAGAGAGATCAGAAGTCAGGCATTCTGTGGCTTTCATGTGTGAGCCGTTTAATTCCTGAAGAGCTGGATGTCTATGAGAAGACATGGAAAAGTGCAGGGTGGTATCATCAGCATAGGAGTGAATAGAAGTTTGGTTTTGATCATTATTGAATAATAGGAAGAGAATGGATGACAGGACAGAACCATGAGGAACATCATTGTTAATAGATTTAGGAAGAACAATGACTATCTACCACAGCAGCAACAGAAAAGGCAGAAAGGAAACTTGAGATGAAGTTACAGAGAGAGGGATAGAAGCCGCAGGAGGGTAGTTTGGAAATAAAAGCTTTGTGTCACTCTATCAAAAAACTTTTGATATATCTAAGGCAACAGGTAAAGTTTCACCAAAATCCCTAAAAGAGAATGACCAAGACTTAGTAAGGAAAGCCAGAAGATCGCCAGTAGGGCATACTTGACAGAGCCCATACTGGCTATCAGATAGAAGGTTATGAGATTATAGGTGTTTTAAGAGTCTTCATGTTGAGGATAGATTAAAAAAATTTAGATAGGCAGGAAATTAAAGCAATAAGATGGTAGTTTGAGGGATTAGAACAGTCACACTTTTTTGGGAACAGGCTGAATGTAAGCAAACTTTCAGCAAAAATAAAGGCTGATGTTGACAAACTGAGATGAAAGAGTTTGACTGGGTGAAGTGCAAGCACAGAAGCTCAGTTTTGGAGAACAATAGGAGGGACTCCATCAAGTTCATAAGCCTTCTGAGGGTCAAGGCCAGCGAGGGCATGGAAAACATCACTGCAAAGGATCTTAATTGGTAGCATGAAGTAACTGGAGGGAGAGGGAGGAACAAGCCCTTAATCATCCAAGGTAGTTTTTAGCAAAGGTCTGATTAGAGTTCAGCTTTAGAAATAGATGAGATGGCAATGGTGCCATCAGATTGAAATAGAAGAAGGAAAGATGAGGAAGTAAAGTTATTAAAGATAGTTTTGGCTAGGTGTCATAAGTCACAAGAGGGGTTAGATATAGAAAGATATTAACATTTTCTATTGATGAGGGAGTTCTTGGCTAGTTGGAAAACAGACATGGCATGATTCTAGGCAGAAATATAAAGTGCATAAGATTCATTTTCACACAAACACACCACAGAACCACAGGAAGAGAAGACAGAAGAGCAAATGTGGGAAATTATAGTAATTAAAGAAGAAATTTATAAAATGATGGAGGAACCTGAAAAGAGAAAAGCAACAGGACAAGATGGTGTATCAGGTTTCATTTTAAAAGAGTACAGGAAACAATTAACTGAACCAGTATATGACAAAGTGCTCATTATCAACTGGAAGAGTGACTAAGGGATGGAAAAGAGCAGACATAATGCCAATTTATAAAAGTGGAAAGAAAGGAGAACCACTAAACTACAGACCAGTATCAATGACCTGCATAGTATGTAAGATATGTGAGTAAGTGATAAAAACGCGGTGGAAAGAATTTCTAGAAAAAATATGATATAATAACAAAAAAAAACAGTATTACTTTAAGACAAAAGCAATCATTTGTAACCAATTCGATGAACTTTTATTCAAGAGTGACTGATATAACACAGGAGAGGGATGGATGGGTAGACTGTGTGTATTTAGATCTAAAAAAGGCTTTCGACAAAGTTTCCCACATAGAAGCTAGAAAATATAGGAGGATTAAACAAAAAAAAAAAAATGGATGGAAAGTTACTTAAGGGGAAGACAAATGAGAATGGTGGTAAAAGATGTTAAATCGAAAAGGAGAAATGTAGATAATGGAGTAAATTTACCACAAGGATCAGTGCTGGCACCAGTACTTTTCCTGATCTACATAAATGATATGGCAGCGAGGATGGCAGCGAAGATGGTTCCAGAACTGGAAGAATTAACATATGAAGACAGGTTTATGGAAATTAATCCTCCAACATTGCAACAGAGAAGAGAAAGGGGAAACTTAATACTAATTTACAAACTGTGGAATAGAGTGGAAGAAATGATAATACGAAACTGCTGCTAAGAGAAGTACACACGAGGATGCAGCAAAAAAAAAAAAAAAAAAGAAGAAGAAGAAGAAGAAAAAAGAAGAAAAAAAAAGATGCTTGAGTAACAAAGAAATATAGTTTCCCACAGAAAAAAAATATAGAAATTTGAACAAGCTCAGTGAGGCAACGAGTGTGCACAATTCCAAGGAAAAACTGGACAAGTGTAGATATGGATACGGGACCACACGAGCGTAGCTCAAGCCCTGTAATTTACAAGTAGGTAAATACAATTAAGTAAACACACACACACACACACACACACACACACACACACACACACACACATCCTCAGTTCAATAGTTTTGTACTCTGCATAATCCCAAATTAATAATTATCCCAAATTAATAATTAATCACAAAATAAGACGCTACCACATTGTAAAAATGATCGAGGCACTAATTACTGATCATGATTCACAAGAATAGGCGTCATTGCGCTCATTCTTATTGTATGAAAGGCTTGTCTGTCTTTGCTCGTCCAGGGGTTTTACCAGAGCTACTAATTTTAGAAGTATGACAGTACCTAAATTATGATTTTCAAATGCTGTAAGAAACTAAAGATGTTAAGAAAAAAGAGAAGACTGGCGCACCATTCTTATAATATTAATAATCAGTACAGTTTGATACGTGCGAGACAGATCAGCAGTACCCTAAAAGCCGGCGGTGCACAGATGACTGACTGACAGATTAAGGATAGATAGGGGAAGAATGTATTGTGAAAACATCCCAGCCAACGAGTGGGAGTTCACACGATGATAACACCTCGCGTCACACCACCACCACCACCACCACTGCAACTCGTCAAAACAACTCGGATATCACCACCATTATTTCCACCACTGGGAAGAAGATAAAACTGACTTCACACTTTTATTCTTGCTAAGCAGGCACACACTTTATACTTAGATGTTTAATACGTTATCTCAATTACATAATTATTATACCCTTACTGCTATCACTAATACTAATACCACTTCTATAACCATCATAACGTAAGAAGCTTTAAGACACGAGGAAAGCAACTAACCATTTATATATCACATGAAATTTACACCAGAGTAGGCATTGCTGAGTGAACACATCTATTATTAAGAATTATTAAGGGCACACTTTCCTTCGATGCGATCCAAGATGTGTGGGAGCCGAGGAAAGCCTACCAAGGTGACCGGTGGAGGAGTGAGCGCACCTTACAGATACACAGTGAGTGGTTCTCTCGCTGACTCATCAACAAAACTCGAAGCTCAGAATCTAATTTACTGTTCGCTTGTTATTGTTGTTAGTTGACTGCAGTGATGTTGATAGGTCTGAATTTTGGTTGAAATGTTCACAATTCTTGTGTTCACCCCTCCTTCCACAGTTTAGAATAAATGAATGTGTAAACAAATAAAAGTCTGTATAATACAAAGTCGTATTGTGCAAAACTCAGTGCTCAAACGATCCATAAACAAGTACCCAGTGACATCAAGTTTACTTCGTTTATGTCTTCACTCTTGTGATGAGAGCCTCTATGTGTCATCTTCACAAGTGGTTGTACGTACGTGTGTAAGTTTGGCAGCTTCATGCGAGAACATTTAAAACATTTTCTTCCACTCTGAAATCATTAGTATGGCTGGAGAGAGAGAGAGAGAGAGAGAGAGAGAGAGAGAGAGAGAGAGAGAGAGAGAGAGAGAGAGAGAGAGAGAGAGAGAGAGAGAGAATCAAGTACAAAAAATATATTACTGCTTTACTGACGTGCGTATTATTTTACTTTATTATTTCTACTGGTTGTGACTGTCTGCAACATCATATAATTTATTTTCTAACCGCCCCCCCTCTCGGTCTCCTCAAAAGAATATCTATGAGTACATATCTGTATCTTGTCACTGAAATTAGCCGTGCAGTTTTCACCGTCCTTCAACACTGCTAAGACTACATTTTCTTACAAACACACGCCCTTATAATTATCCCATCTAATCTATATTAATTTTGATTTGCCTTGCGTACCCAGGTTTCTTCCAATCAAAATTTACTCATACTGATTCGAGTCTCAAAAGGCGATACAGAGACATCGCGATAATGTACATCAAGGCCAGGCAACATCATGCAACATTCTCACCTCTTCGTAAATTTCACAGTTCGAGAGGCTCGGACTTTCCCAGACTTGCTTTGCTTCTGCACACGCACACACACACACACACACACACACACACACACACATCATGGCCGTCACAAACTTAACTGATTTACGTCATTTCTGCATCCCTGGTTATTTTTGCTCATCTTATACCCTTAATGCTTCTTCATGCATCAATAAAGACGAAGAAGCATGGAAGGTGGAACTAAACAACTACTTTTCTATACTTCCATTAAACCTCATCCCTCTATTAACACCTATGTTTACCCATGTCACTCAGCGTCTCTTTCCCTGACCTAGCGTGAACAATTTGTCATGTGGGATTTTTTCGGAGTGTGACATGTGTAACAGGAATACGCCTGCTTGTGAAAAGGGGTACATCTGGAATTAGATAGCGAGATGAGTTTGCTCGGCCTTTTACGTCTAGGTGTGTGTGTGTGTACTCAACAGTACACACACACACACACACACACACAGTGTGTGTGTGTACCCAACAGTACCAGTTGCTGTGTGGCAAGTGGGTATTCTCGACTAAAGCCTCTTTTGGCACACTTCCCGCCACCAAGCAACGCCACCACCTCTATTGTGTATAAGTTTTCCCGCCACCAAGCAACGCCATCACCTCTATTGTGTATAAATTTTAACAGCCAAGGAAATAAAATCACTCCACTGCTTGTGCTTTTTTGAAAGGATGAGCAAGATACGACAGCTGGTGTACGTTAACTGTCGGTTGTGTTTCACATGTTTCACATCTGCCTCTCATGCCTCAGGAGCCTTGTTGCCATTTAATAATGTGAATAAGTGCCAGCAGTACTTCACTGATCTCGTGAAGTCCATTGGATCAAAAGATCAGGGACCTCAGCTGTAGGTCAAGGTAAACAAGTTGTACCCTAATTCAACACAATCTAACCTTATTAACTACAAGTGTTGATATCAATCGAGACAAATGCGGCGCAACAAGGTCATTGCCGCATTAAAACAGTAGTAGTTGGAACGAAAGACTTTCATGTGATCCGGTCAGTGTTACAATCAAGAATTTACTCCAAAGGAAAACACGAGTAAAATGCAAGTAATAATTGTGGGAATTCCTCTTGATTGAGAAGTAGTAACAGATGGCATGCCCGTAAGACACGTAATTAAAAACTGTGATGAACTGGCTGAGTCCAGATTGGCATTACCCTCCCCCCATCTCCCCCTTCGTGTGACCAAGGACAGCCTGCTGGGAAAAGGGGGACCTTATGGGGCGTGCAGTGTTATGACTCCCACCACTATCAAGGGAAGTGATTATTCTAGTGTGTGTGTGTGTGTGTGTGTGTGTGTGTGTGTGTGTGTGTTCTCTGCATTATCAAAACAATACGGTACGATTTAAAAAAAAAAAGTACAACTATTACTTGTGTAATAGAAAGGGGGAGTAGGGGGAGCGGTGGGGTGGTGTTTGCGTCTAGTAGCAAGCAGCAAGGCCGTCAGATTTACACAAGATAGCACCCAAATAACTGTACGACTCGTGTCCTTCCATATGCAGATTAGGTTCACTTATTATGTGTTTTAAATTTAGTGCCTGCACGCGCATTTCCTACATTAACAGTTATATAATGTAAGATGAACAGGGCGTGCTGCTTAAGCTGATTTCATATAATTATGTTTAGGAATGGACCAGAGCCTGAGATGTGTATTAGCAGAGTATCATCATCATCATCGTCACCACTATCGTCAGAGTCCACTAAATTGCAAGGGTCTCTTTCAACCTTACCTACTCAACTCTTTCGGCTGTCTATTCCAGGCCATCACAGCGAAATTGCCACACTTATCTTATATCTTCATGTTTTTCATCTACGTGCTATCTTATTTTTATTCGTTACTGTTAATAGAAATCATAATTATCAATGATGTACAAAACTATATATTTCCAACTACGCAAACACATTACTAGTTGTTATTTATGAAATGTGTATGCAGAAAGTGAATTATGATGTACCCTCAGCTCCATAAACAACAAAATACAGTGTTCTGCAGACGTCACATTTTAAAGTTCAAGCATCTCTTTACACAACATGCCAGCAATTTTGTTTTTAACATCGTTAAGTCGTCATCATCTTTTAACTCGCATGCGCAGTGGCTTGATCATGGATATCATCTCAAGGCTCTCCACGTGACATTGTGAAGGATAAACCTCACGTTTGCACACTTCCAAAGACGCCACTGGGGTTTTGTAACAATCCACAAAAGAAAAAAAAAACTATATATACTAGTAGTCTAAGTGAAACAGTAACTGTACGCCACTGATTAATCAATAATAAAAAAAAAAAAAAACGAAAGAAGGCGCCGCAACATCGCGGTCATATGGGGCCGAATGAATAGCACTTGGTCCACGGAGCCAATGAACACAGAACACGGAACCCTTCAGTGAGTGGCAAGCTATCAAAGAAGGTGGCACCGTCGAGCACGCTTCAAGCTCCGCCACTGCGGGGAACTGCACACCAACTGCATCATAGATTTCAGTCATAAATTCTGATACAAGAGCACATATCAAGTAATGAAAAAAACTGCTTATTAATTCATGCAGGAGGCAAGGTGTCATTCAGGTCATATACTACATGTACTTATTCCACTAATGTTGCTTGAGACTGCCGCTGGTCAATCAATGTTAATAGTGTTAAGAAAACATCGACTTACTATTAAGTTTATCGTATACGTATATCCAGTGTCACAAATACAGGTAAATATTTCTATACTGCATGATGGATAAAGAGAATCAGTCTCTTTCTCGTTCAGATGAATAGAAAAGAACATTAAACGAGCCACTTACTAATATTACCTTAGGTAATATTACTAAGTCTGATGGTGCCTAAAGAATAATAAATAAATAAATAAATAAATAATAAAAAGCTACATACGTATACAATAGATAGATTTTTTCAAATAAATTTATGAGAGAGAGAGAGAGAGAGAGAGAGAGAGAGAGAGAGAGAGAGAGAGGGGGGGGGAGCGGGGCTGAAAAATATCAAAAGAAGAAGAGGTGGTCGAGGAGGAGGAGGGGCAAGAATGTGAACAGATAGAGAACACACACACACACACACACACACATATAAACACACACACACACCACCTCTTCCACATACTATTACCCAACATCAGGCAAAACGTACCATGATACAAGCTGCCGTCAGACTCTCCTTGAGCTGCAAGGGCGTGTTGAGGAAGATGCCCCGCGCCTTCGCCTCGCCCCCAGTCCACCACACCCACACCTCCGCCCAGACTCGCAGCCACGTCCACGTCGCGCCACGGACAGAGCTGGATTTCGGGAATGTGAACTGGGTGTTTCGGCACAAGACGACACGCGAGCTGATGCGGGGTCTGCTGGTGCTCCACGCATGCGCCGTGGACCCCCTGGTGACGCACAGCTACAAGGTAATTAAAGTGTGATGATTTGTTTCAGTCTCGTATTTGGTCTGTTCATTTATCACATTTCCGGACAGATTTGTGTAAAAGGAGAAAGGCGGACGCCAAACACACACACGCTGCGTTTTATTCGCCAAAACTCTGTGTAAAACCTTTAAATACATATATTTCTATAGACTTCATCTTTGACATTCACCTAAAAAACATGAAAGTTCACCACAAGTGAGGTGAGAATTGTGTATGCACTTAACATAGACCAGGGGTAAATCATACGTCACGTTCACATGTGTTTTCACTCGTAAATGTCATTGCACTCCAACACTCACTACTAATAAAAATGGCCATTTAAAAAAAAAAATATGATATTGCAAAAAACAAATAATGCACAGTTATTTGAAGTAAAGTATAACTCCAATGAACGAGATAATTAATTATTACTTACCACTGAGTAGTGCGTATTATAGTGGCTGCTGTAGAACCGGTGTAAAGTATCCAGAGACCACATAGTGACGAAACTATTGTACGGTGAAAACAAAGACACTCACACTTCACGGTAAATTGACACTAGTGAATACAGCAGGGATAAAAATACAGGTGTGCTTAATACGTCCCTCCGTCGGAGAGCATGTGTAGCTGACTGGCCACGACACTACGTGATGTGTGTGTGTGTGCGTGTGTGTGCGTGCGCGTGAACTTCCATATTCCTTTCTTCTTCGTCCTCTTATTGTTACTCTTCTCTTCCTCGTCGTCGTCATCGTCGTCGTCGTCGTCGTCGTTGTTGTTGTTGTTGTTGTTGTTGTTGTTGTTGTTGTTGTTGTTGTTGTTGTTGTTGTTGTTGTTGTTGTTGCTGCTGCTGCTGCTGCTGCTGCTGATGATGATGATGATGATGATAGTGTTGTAATTTACTGCTGCTGCTGCTGTTGTTGTTGTTGTTGTTGTTGTTGTTGTGGCTGATGCCGCTGTTGTTGTGTTGTTGTTGTTCTTCTTCTTATTCTTCTACTACCACTACTACTACTACTAATGATAATAATAATAATAATGATAATAATAATAATAATAATAATAATAATAACAACAACAACAGTTCCAACACTATCACCTCCATCACTACTACTACTACAACTAAGACTCTTTGTCCTTGTAGCTGTGTTATCATTCCTGAAGGAGGAGGAGGAGGAGGAGGAGGAGAGAAATCAAACGTGATGCTCTTGTCTCGTTCCTTCCAAAGTTGTTGAGAGAGAGAGAGAGAGAGAGAGAGAGAGAGAGAGAGAGAGAGAGAGAGAGAGAGAGAGAGAGAGAGAGAGAGAGAGCGTCAAGCGCAGAATGTAATACAACAGCAACAACAACAACAACAACAACAACAACAACAACAACAACAACAATCCCAGTACATACTAATACTAATAGCCCTTCTCTCCCCCCCCCTCTCTCTCTCTCTCTCTCTCTCTCTCTCTCTCTCTCTCTCTCTCTCTCTCTCTCTCTCTCTCTCTTTCAGCTGATGAAGTTTGGCCAGCGCCTGATGGGGGAGCGGGTACTGGGCTTGCTGATGGCGCCCTTCTACTACCAGTTCGTGGCTGGGAACACAGAGGCGGAGCTGGGACGAGTGAGTGGCATCCTGGCCGACGTGGGTGTGAGGTTGATGGTGGCGCCTATGCTGGAGACGGACCTTGGCGAGGGAGTGGACGAGTGAGTGAGCGAGTGAGGGACTGCGAGGAAAACAATGATAGAAAGGGAAGGTGGTGAAGGAAGGAAAGAAGGTCTATGGCTCGTATTTAGAAGCACTTTGTTCTCTCTCTCTCTCTCTCTCTCTCTCTCTCTCTCTCTCTCTCTCTCTCTCTCTCTCTCTCTCTCTCTCTCTCTCTCTCTCTCATCACGACTGTTTTCCAAGGCCACAGAGATGATAAGGCGGGTTCTCAAGAGTATTCATCCTGTTAATATCTTGGAAATCTCGATAATCTGTCGTTAGAACCATAAAGGCACCCTTAAGGCCCTGTAACTTCTGCTAGAGACTACTGAATGTAGTGGAGATGCGACGCAGAAGTGTTTCAGAATATGGTCCTATACAATGGGAAAAGAAATATGAGAGGGATGAACGTGAGGAAGGAAGGAAGGAAGGAAGGAAGGAAGGAAGGAA
>NC_087152.1:5265000-5267500 GCF_035594125.1 Scylla paramamosain | reverse complement strand
ATAAACTAAAGTTGAGAGTCGCTTTGACGCGTCGATATATCCTGTAGTTGTAGTAGTAGTAGTAGTAGTAGTAGTAGTAATAGTAGTAGTAGTAATAGTAGTAGGAGGAGGAAGAAGAAGAAGAAGAAGAAGAAGAAGAAGAAGAAGAAGAAGAAGAAGAAGAAGAAGAAGAAGAAGAAGAAGAAGAAGAAGAAGAAGAAGAAGAAGAAGAAGAAGAAGAAGAAGAAGAAGAAGAAGATGATGATGATGATGATGATGATGATGATGATGATGATGATGATGATGATGATGAGGAGGAGGAGGAGGAAGAGGAAGAAGAAGAAAAGGAGGATAAAGAAGCAGAAGAGGGCGAGGATGACATACAGTATTCTAACGATGAAATAAAATGATGCTCGTAAACTCATCAATCCTTCCATCTCTCCAGGATGGTGCGCGTGATGCTGGAGGAGGTGGCGAGAGCTGGGGCGGCGGCGAAACTCCAGGGAACGGCCTCGTCTCGCGCCGTCATGGTCGCCACCCACAATGAGGAATCCGTAGTGCGAGCTGCGGAGTTGGTGGGACGCCTGGGTCTCGATCCGCAGGGGGGTGACGTGGTGTTCGCCCAGGTGTACGGCATGGCAGAAAACATCTCGGTGCCTCTAGGTGTGTATGTGGGTGTGGGTGTGAAAGTGTGTCTGTGCGTGTGGGTGCGTCTCTGTGTGTAGCATGGAAGCGTGTGTTTGTGTGTAGGTGAATCTGTCAGGAACGAGAGGGTATAGTACCTATGTTTTGTGTTCCTACGTGGATATGTACTGTGTGTAAGCGTGTGTGCGCGTGTGTTTGTGCGTACATGTGGATTTTTTAAAGGGTGAAAAGATGTTTTATGTCTCTCGTTGTGTGTGTGTGTGTGTGTGTGTGTGTGTGTGTGTGTGTGTGTGTGTGTGTTTTAGGGGATAGATAATAAGTTGTGTTTTTGTGTCTCCAGGTTAGTGTGTGGGTGTGTGTTTGTCTGTGGGTAAATTCTTTGATTTGAAAAGAAGCGTGTTGCGTTTCTGGAGTGGTGCGAGTAAGGGTGGCGGGGTGTCTGAGGGAACCTGCCGGTGGCCAGCCAACAGGTTATCATATCGCCTTTAGTATACGACACGCACGCTGCAGCCTTATGCAAAGTACAGCAGCGGTCAGGAAGGCCTCGCCTCTGGGGACGCGGCGCGGTTGGGTGACATGGCAACGCTGACTTGTAGCAGTGTGGGTCGAACGCTTGGAGCTTCGAATAGCTCTTTGAACCTGATTTTAAGCGTTTCACTTTGGGCGGCGCAGATACAGACATGTGACTTATTTTTCCAGGAAGTTTTTTTTTTCTTCTTCTGTTGATAACACTTAGGAGAAAATTTTTGGAATTTCGTTATTTTTCACGGGTAAATTTTCTAAGCTTTCGCGTTTAATGGTGATTTAATCTTAAAATTTAATTGTAATTGTGACTCGCTGATTAGCAGTCAGTGTGTGTGTGTGTGTGTGTGTGTGTGTGTGTGTGTGTGTGTAGTTGGTTGTATCCTGTCTCTCAGCGGGAACTGGTTAGTGTACTGCATTACTTTGTTTGTTTCCTTTCCTCCTTGTGGTGAAAACCTCAGACAAAATTAAATATATATGTAACTAAATAACTAATTATCTAGACAAATAACAATCTAGTCAGTCAACTAACCAACTAGCCAATTAACTAACTAACTGACCAACCAACAAATTAACAAACTAACCAACTAACTAACCACCAAACTAACGAACAAATTAACTAGCTAACTAACTGACTGACCAACTAACTAAATAGATAATTAAATAAAAGCTGATCTTGCGCTCTTCGCTTCTCTTAATGAATGTTGCATTTAAGTGGCATTACGACGTTTGCTAATTTAAAAAAAAAAAAGGTGTAGAAATTGAACTCAAAGTGCCGGAGATCTTTCTTCCTGATCAGCAGAGTGAGAGGTGTGCTGGTCTGTGAGAGGCGGTGTTCGTTGTGACTGACAGATTGGTCGATTTTTCTTTCAGTCTCCCACCGCCGCAACAACAGAATCAAGTAACGCAGCAATCTCAAAATGACCAATCCTCAAACATCCCTTAATTAAAATACTAAACTCGCCGCGACGCTATTGCCTTACGCCACGATGTAATGACTCAGCTGAACACTCATTAGTCGAACCCTCACGTCGGTCAGTGTCTCCACTCTACTGAAAGACATGTGAAGCTTACATGTGAAGGCACGTATTCGGAAACGCTTTGCTCTCTCACCACGACTATTTTCAAAGATCACAGAGATGATTAGCCAGGTTCTCAAGAGTGTTTCCCCTGTTAATAATACTGAAGTCTTGTTAATCTGTCATTAGAACCGTAAAAACACCCTTAAAAACCAGTGTAGCTTCAATTAAAGCTTTCTGAAAATAGAGGAGGTGCGGCGCAAAAGTGTTTCAGAATATGGTCCTTAATATCAACTCCAACAGGAAAACAACTACAGACACTACAACTGTACATA
>NC_087152.1:5230000-5257500 GCF_035594125.1 Scylla paramamosain | reverse complement strand
AAAGAAGATGGACAATAAAACCTTTGCCTTGGAGCACTGCACTTCCCCACCACTAACAAGCAGAACCTAGAGACTGACTAGATAGGTTAGGTTAGTGGTAGAATTATAAAGATACAAAGGCGAGCTATTCACTATGTACAATATACGTACTATGTATATTTTTTTCTTTCAGGATTAAACTGCATTGAAATCAGTGAGAAGTGGGGACATACTCCAATTCTTCTGCAGCACAATGAAGCAGGCCACTCTCCTTATAATCTCTTTTATTAATACCATGACATGGTGCTGAAAGCAATCAATATAAAATGCTCTTTTAAACTTAGAAAATTAAATGGTCGGATATGCGAGGTCGAAACTCCTGTTTCGAGAGATCAGTGTCCTTGAGTTCAGGCTGCTCACATCCATTGCTAACTTTCAGGTTGCCAGCCATCTTACTCCTCCTGCCTCGACCAAGTCACAAACAAGCACACGGAGACACAAACACCACACTGCATCACACAGGCGCACACACCACTCTTTGCATCCACTGATACAAAACCACATCTGATTAACTTTGCACAACACTGGAGAACATTCACTACTGAACATTTCATGTAGTAAAGTTCACTCTTACAAACAAGTTGATGACTGTTCTCAATCTTAAAAAGACCTATGCACACAAACAGCTGAGTGGAAGTGGTCAAACAGCTGTACACATAGTCTTGCTTATCTGCCTTCACCGCCAGACTCTTACAAGGGTTCATCTTGTACTGTTTCCATGCCTATTAAATATAGATAAACACCTATAAAGATATAGCGTATAGGAATACAAGAATAAACATGAAATTCAGGTGCACTGGCCATACCAAAATAATGGTCACTTTGCATGCCACTTTTGTTCTACTTATTCTTTTATTTTTTTTCTTTTCTTTTCTAAGTGTATATGACTGGGAATGCTTGTGAACACTTATGAAGTACTTGTGCAGAAAGACATGAAAAAAAATAAATCAAGTGACTAAACTAAAATGTACACTACCAAAATGATGTTGGAAACTTAATTAATAGGTCCATACTAATAGTGCAAATTTTGGCTAAGGGCATGTTAACTCTGTCCCCTGCTAACTATAAAACTACCAGGAGTCTTGGTATATATATGTAATTAAAAAAATAAACTATGAGGACATAAGGCTGAAAACTGGACATTTTGCTAAAATAATTCTGGTGAAAGACATGACTGCCACCACCCCTCTGGTGTGGCAACTCCTCTGCTAACACTGGGAGGGTATCTTGAGGCTGAGGCCAGCAGCCACCGACTGAGAAGGGATAGGGAAGAAATGCTCTGTACTTGATCAAAAAACAGTGAACAGGATTTCACTGAAATGCTGAGAGACAGCATCGCATCAGAAAAGAAGTATTGTATAGCAAAGACCACAACAGTGTTGTTAATGAATGACAAAAAATCTCAAAATCTCGTAGGAAAGAAAAATAAACTGCTTTTATGGGTTTGGAAATGGCTTATAATCGGATTCAAGGAAGGAACTTCAGGTGATAAAGGTCTACAATGTGAAAGGTGATCAGATGCAGTTAAGTCACTTTACTGTGATATGATAGCAATAGTAGGAGTATTGCAAATAAGCAAAAAGAAATGAGACATGAGTGTGTTGTTATGCCCTTCATTGTTGTTTATATATACTGTATATAGATAGAGTAATTAAAGAAGATAAGAGTGTGAATGATGGAAGCAAGATCCATAAAGGTGTCATATGGAAAAAAATTTACAGTAACAATGTCATTCCATATTGTTGGCAGCAAATGAGATACAAGATGATTGTTAAGGCAAGAAAGTAACTGCCATGAAAAGCTGTAACAGTATAAATATATGGCAGAGAGAGAGAGAGAGAGAGAGAGAGAGAGAGAGAGAGAGAGAGAGAGAGAGAGAGAGAGAGAGAGAGAGAGAGAGAGAGAGAGAGAGAGAGAGAGAGAGAGAGAGAGAGAGAGAGAGAGAGAGAGAGAGAGAGAGAGAGAGAGAGAGAGAGAGAGAGAGAGAGAGAGAGAGAGAGAGAGAGAGAGAGTGGGGGGGGTGTTCAGCAGTATGCATCAAGTGGAACAGTGCACAGACAAGCAGATTTTGGAGACACAGTAAAGAATGATATGGAGTAATGTCTAACATATGGACTTGACACCTGTATGTATGACATTCCTGTCACACACATGCCCTCCACAGCTTCTCAAACAGAAGCAAGGCATCAATGATAATGATGATAATGATAATGATTATGACAAGTTTTGGGAACACTGTGTGGTTGGTCATCAGGATGCTCTTCCCAAGCCCCTTGCAAAGGGCACAGAGTGGTCACTTCTACCTCGGCCTGGTGGAGTGTGGAAGAAGAGCTCACAGGGAGAAGCATAGCTCAATGACTGGTAAAGAAGGATGCTGTGGCAGCCAGTCCAAGCCCAATAGCAGTCCAGGTGAGCACCTTCCAGGCCTTACTTTCCAGGTCCACTTCTGCGGGGAACTCTTCACAGATTTTGGTCTGAAAGATATGAGGAACATAAGCACATAATATCTATTTATTAGGTAGTAAATTTATGAAAAGTCTACAAGGTAGAGTAAATGAGTAAATGAATAAATAAATACAGTAATAAAATAATAACAATAATAACAATAACAATAATAATAATAATAATAATAATAATAATAATAATAATAAAAAAATAATAATAATAATAATAATAATAATAATAAACTTTATTGCTTCTAAAGAGAATTATCTTGTGCTTATCAGTGTGAAAGACAGACTCATTTAAGTTAAAATAACACACACACACACACACACACACACACACACACACACACACACACACACACACACACACACACACACACACACACACCATCAATAGAGGCAAATGCATCAAATCAAGGCATTAGTTCCAAGGCTTCCTGTTGTACAGACCAGAAATACACACTACTTATAAGAGGTATTCATGATCTTGCTATTCCACAGTATGAAAAGAATATGGTATTTAATTATAATATAAAGCTTGGATTTAAACCCCATTCACTCATAACAATAAATCTGCTATGGTAAGAAAAACTGTCTTCTACTAAAGATATTACACATATGTATAGATCTTGATGGCTCATGCTGTATCCATGTAATACACAATTTTAATAATTGTGGCCTGAATTACATAACAAAATTCAAAGGAAGGTTTGGGCAGTAATGAAGATAATCTGTAAGACAAAATCTAGAGAACTGCATTTTCTCTATTCCTCAAAAATGTTGTCCTTCATGTGGAAACATTTCACATTTGTCTCAATCTGCAGACAGAAAGTGCAATGGAGCTTTTCATAAACAATACCAAATCTCATTGTTATCACATTAGAAGTTTATTGAAAAATTCACAAGATCCTAATGTATATAACTTGGACTGGGAAAAAAAAAGTGGGGGAAAAATAACTCAAAATAGGTACCACTAACTTCATATTTCTATCCACTTTTTTGAGTTCTTGAGCTACAATCAGTTTTAGCAAGCCAGTAACAATAGGTGCCTAAGTTAAATAAGTGTCCTGGCAACTCGCTAACAAGTGTGATGTGTAGAGGCAACAGTAACTCAAAATGCCAGCACCACAAGCCAACCAACACTTCACTCCCCCACGGACTCCAGCCACAACACTGAGGTGAACTAAAGGACAACTCACTAACTGTGTCAGAGAGAGAGAGAGAGAGAGAGAGAGAGAGAGAGAGAGAGAGAGAGAGAGAGAGAGAGAGAGAGAGAGAGAGAGAGAGAGAGAGAGAGAGAGAGAGAGAGAGAGAGAGAGAGAGAGAGAGAGAGAGAGAGAGAGAGAGAGAGAGAGAGAGAGAGAGAGAGAGAGAGAGAGAGAGAGAGAGAGAGAGAGAGAGAGCTGAAATTGGTCACAATTATACAATGCAAGTCAAACACAATATGTGCTCTAACAAGATACAACTGTTCTCTCCATGGCATCTATGTTTGCAAAATACACATTAGTAAATAATGAGAACAAAGAGATTGAACCAAGCTCCTCAACATTAGTAGAATTCTTTAATAATTCCAAGACCAACACCAGAAAATGTTCTAACAAAATTGCCAAAATCTGTAATAGCAGTGATGAAGTTGTACCAAGAATAATAATACAATTCATGAACAAAGATATAAGACACTTAAAAAAACAAATAATTCACAATTACACTACCAGCCAAAGAGACCACAAGGATGCAACCTCTGAATGAATGGTGGTGCTTGATGGTGCAATCCCTGGTTTTGACCACACACTGAGAGCAAGATTGCACAATTATCAATCATTACAAGCAGTACATCCAGTCAGTGTGTGTGTGTGTGTGTGTGTGTGTGTGTGTGTGTGTGTGTGTGTGTGTGTGTGTGTGTGTGTGTGTGTGTGTGTGTGTGTGTGTGTGTGCAGAGGATGCTCTAACAGGCACAAAGGCCAACCAAAAACTTTGATTAAGGAGAGATATACATGGAAGATTGACAATGATGCCTGAACTTTCAAGAATTACAATCTCATGCAATCCTTGTGACACTTTCAATCATGACTGATGATATAAGATCCGTGTTCAATATTCTTCAGTTATTTGGGAATTTTTTCAACATACCTACATACAATGGCAATGCCTGCACGATCATGACTAATTGTCTATAACCACTTCAGGGCAATGGTAAAAAATAAATAAATAAACAAACAAACAAACAAATAAATAAATAAATAAATAAATAAATAAATAAATAAATAAATAAATAAATAAATAAATAAAATAAAATAAATACATAAATAAAAAAATCCCACACACAGCACAGTGTATTTGCCACCATTACTCACAAAGAATGAATAAGTGGATAAGGAAAATATTACAACAGATGTACCTGACTACAATGAAACTGGAAACTATATTTTATTTATCTACCTATCTCTTTAACACCTCACTCACTCCAGGAGCACTCCCCCCACGGAAATGGCCACAGCAGAGAAGTCTCCACCTACCCGCATTAGATGCTATTGCTTCCCCTACTGTCTTCTCATTTATTAAATGGTCAAGTACCCCCCAATTTTGTATTTCCACATTCTTCTCTCCCCATTCTCTCAACTTTTTTTTTTCTAAAACATCTTACTCTTATTAAATAAGCTTTCCTCTCAGCTTCGTACCAAACTCTTCATTTATCACTTCTGTTTTACTTTCCTGTCAGTTCCTTCACTTTCCTATTCTAAGAGTTATGTTGTCCTCATTTCACCTTGCAACATTTTTTTCAAAGGCTCTTTCCTTTGCTTTTGCAGCCTTTTCAATCTCAGCCATCCACCAAGCCCACTATACCCAACCACTTCTGCTCCTACTGCCACTATGTCCTTGATGCTCACTACATCTATAGGATTTTCTATTTTATTTCTTGTATTTATTTATTTATTATTAATATTATTATTATTATATTTATTTATTTATTTATTTTACTTTTTTTATTTAAGCATGTGTAAAAAGTTAACTAAAATTATGGTACAAATTAATTCACTGCACCCTACACTAGATGATGAGTATCATCTGCAAACATCAACTGTAGATTCTATTTTCATTCATTTAAGATGTATCAAATACTGGAATGCTTTGGCTGTCACATCCATTGCAATTCTTTCAAGTCCATCTAACAATGAACTTTGGTTCATCTCTCCTTCAGCTACAAATTCATAAAAGTAGCAGCTAATTTCTCACCTAAACTTTTCCTATAAAGGGAAAGATGACTGAATTGTGTGCCACTGTAGAGAAAAGAAACAATAGAAGGAAGACTAAAGAAGCTCAAAGTAAGCAAAGATAAAGGAAAATATTAATGCATATACTGAGGTGGAACTAGTCCTAAATAATTATGCAAGGCCCTTTTAAAAGCTGCTATTGAATAAATCTTGATGATGAATAATACACACATATTCAATTTATGTATAAGGCTCCAAGATTTTCACTATATATTCTCCATTAGTAGTTGTATAAGAAAGGCAGCATATATCATAAGAACAATACAGACTGACAATTAATATTTTTGACTGGTTCATTTATACCATTTATAATTCTACTTACAGTTTGTTATGTCAGGAAATTAGTTTGAAAACCATCAAATTCTTGTACAAATAAGATTTATTTATCTTCCACTTAGGTATCTGTATCAGTGCATATTTAAGTACATGATGTCCTCCCATGACAAGGTTCTTGAGTAGCATTTCTCCACTGTTGCATTCCATGATCATTCCTACATATGGTCATTAAGTAAAAGAAAATCACACACCTCAAAAAAAAAAACATTTTTCCTGGACTGAGTTTTGCACAACTAATATCAGTGAGACCTGTTCTTTGCTTCAAAAATATTCATTACACAAATTTTAACACAGTAATATATAGCCACCAAAATAGCTTGTATTCAAAACAGGAATGCTACCTTCCCACTGAGGTATGGGATTCAAACAAGTGAGACACAAAGGAGGCACGAGTAAAGTGTGTAATGGACCTGATGCTTCTTCATTCTGTTTGTAAGTTACCATCCCAAACACAGACACTGCCTGAATACAATGTAAAAAAAATAAATAAAAAAATAAATAAATAATAAAAAAATACATTTTAGTTCTTTGTGATAACCGTGGTATTAGAAAACATTCCATCTAGCCCATGCTCTTGATTTTAAGAGAATAAAGCCATGAGCAGATCTTGTCTGTGAGACTACAAACCCTATGCAAAACTGTGATTCACTGTACTGAGGAAATAAAGTAAGGATCACCTGATCATCTACATGCTTCTCCAACGTTCCCAGTATATATATATATATATATATATATATATATATATATATATATATATATATATATATATATATATATATATATATAAAACCTACCATGGAAATTCCCAAACAGGTAAATTAAATGTAATTAGACATGCACAAAAGCAAGCAAACAAGCAAGGAAACAGACAAACAAACAAACAAACACACACACACACACACACACACACACACACACACACACACAGTTATACAAACAGCACAGCCTACATGCAATTAGTCAGTCAACACATCACAGACACTTCATGGTGATCTACCATGAGCAATACACTTAACCAAACAAGACAGGCATGCACATATATCCATAGTATCGACAAAACACGGCGGATACAACACAGATCCATCCTTACCCATCCTCCATCCTGCTTGACAAAGGGGACCAGCACCTCACTGGCGTACTGACCCAAAAATTCCACAATTCGGCCACAGAATTCCTCCTCCTTCTTCTCGGTGCAGTGTAAGGCCAGCTGGGCCCCAAAGGCATACAAGGCCACTACTCTGCCCCACGTGACGGCCCTTTTCTGGCCCTCAAAGAGCTCGTTGGCCACCCCAACAAAGGCCTGGTAGCCTGTCTCGGGCCGCACATCCAGTCGTCGCATCATACCTCGCAGCAAAATTTCGTGTTTCTGCATCATACTCCTCACACAACGGATCAAAGTCTCCTCCACGGAATCCTGGGGAGGGCTCTTGCTCCGCCCCGTCACGGTCAGCACGGTGAACTCGGCAAGGCGGCGCGCCTTGATAACGTCATTGTCTGGCTTTTCCCGAGTCTTGTTGGCAGAGTTTTGTGACTCTGCTGGGTTAGTCGTGGCCTCCTCCTCTTTACTGCACCTCAATTCCGATCTGCTGGTAGAGGGAGAGTGGAATCCTTCGTCTGTTTCGTTGTCTGAAGGGACCTTTGACGCCACAGGTTCCTTATTCACTTCCGGAGACATGATAGTACTCTTCCAACAGGGAGTCGCCGTAAGACTGTTGTACGGGGCGGAGGGAGTCGAGCAGCGAGCTCCCCCCAACTATCCCCCCCCCCCCCCACTCGGCTCTCGTCGGGTTGTGACGTCGTCTCGCCTGCTTTTCCATTGGTTGGCAGGGACAGATTCTCGTCCGTGATTGGCCAGCCGTCACATCCTGGCCGCCCATTCAGCCATGCGAGAGTCATTCATCCTTACTGTACTCTCTCCTACGGGTGACGGTATTTCTTCGGGCTAAAATTTATTTTTTTCTTCCCATCCTCGCCTGACTCATCTCTTGCACCACTTTATACCACGCATGGTAGTAGAATTTGTGGTGTCTGAGATGTACTTTGATGCAACATATAGATATTGTAAGTGTGGGAAGAAACTGTAACTACACAGGCATCTCATATCCTCTCTCTCTCTCTCTCTCTCTCTCTCGTGCGAGAGGAATGCGACTCGAGTCCCTCTCCTGTTACCTCCCGAAAAAATGCACCCGGGGCAAGGAAAGGCCGCAGCTGGAATCCACAATCTCTCTCTCTCTCTCTCTCTCTCTCTCTCTCTCTCTCTCTCTCTCTCTCTCTCTCTCAAAAGGGAGATAGCTAAACTACCAGAGCCATGTATTTTGCGTAGGTATGCGTGGCAAGTATTTATATGTGTGTGTTAGGTCTCTTTCCTGCACCCATCGCTTCCCCACCTTAATCTCCCTCGGGAAAAAGGTAGGGCGTGGCGGGAAACTGACCATCGGGCTAATGGGAGGGCCGCGGGAGGGCCGTTGACGAACGAGAGGTGGTTGACATACCATACCCATGTAAAGAGAGCACACAAGGACTGGCTGGACTAATAAGCCTCGGTATGCTAGGAATGAACGCAGTATGGCATTTATATATATATATATATATATATATATATATATATATATATATATATATATATATATATATATATATATATATATATATATATATATAATCGTGGAGACAAAATCACATCCTTCCATTACAAATCAATTACAAGATTATACAACTATGTATTTCGCTTTAGCATATTTCAGCAGCTTTGTTTTTTCTGGCAGCTGAAAGGAACAATTGGGAGTAGCTACCTCAAAGTGTTATCACTTTGAGGTAGCTACTCCCAATTGTTCCTTTCAGCTGCCAGAAAAACAAAGCTAAATTATTACTTGAAGTCAGGTCCTATAGATACTGCAGTACAACCATTAAACTTAACGAAAAATCCATACATTATAAAGTGGACGAACGGCGGTGAAACGTTATAGTCGCCATATTTCGTATATATGTTGTGATATACGTCATTAGTAAGTTGCAAATTATAGTGGATTTCATTACGACTTTCTCCTTTCTCTCTCTCTCTCTGTTGTTCATCTTTTGTGTTTAACTACTATTTGATACATGTCTGTAGCTGACTGACACAACACTGCGTAATTATAAACAATAATAACAGCTTCCCTCCCCTCTCGTCAGTGTACGGGCACTGAGTAGCCGCGTGTTCAACTTGCGAGAAGAGGCATCCCACAATACTGAAACACACGCAATGTAATTACTAACAGTAAATGATTATGATTCGTATTTTGAAACACGTTGGACTCTAGCCTGTTACTTGTACGGTCACGAACATAATAAATCAGAGCTCGTCTTTTTAAACGTTTTGGCTCTGTAAAATTACTATAGTATTTTTATGCCTTCAGATTATAAATTTCTTACGGGTGCTTTTTTTTTTCTCGGTAGTATAGAAACCATGAACAAAGTCACAGAAAAAAAAAAAAACTTGATTGATTTCCTCGAGAACCTCGTAATTTCCTCAATTTCCTCGAGAACCTGGAAAATTAGTCAAAATAAAACATCGAAACGTTTGAAAATAATGACTCTTCATTGTGTGGTTACTTCATGTATTTTCAGTGGAGCGACTGATATCCATGCCTTCTCCAGATTATGTGGATGAATAAATATGCAGGAATGAGAAACAGATACAAGTGTACTGTACATATGGTTCTCCGCCACGCACGTCTTGCAATGCTTCCTTGTCTTCGTATGGTCTTAACCAATGTACGTACATTTTCTTAGGTTCTGCTCGTTTGCGATGCTTACCTCAATCAACTTCTACTCTAGCTCATTTCCTTTTCCTATCTTCCTTTTACTTTATTTGGTTTAATGCCTTACTTTTTGTATATTTACGCTCCTGTATTTATTTACTTCATTATCACTATTATAATTATTTTATACTTTTCAGCTTTCCTGTTACTTATTCACCTTATCTGTCTCATCAACATCCCGTTCATTTCATTGGCCAGATGGCTCTGTAGTAGTTAGCATGACAATGGGGGTAATACCTAGATCGCGGTCTCTCGTAACACTGCAAGTGTTCAGTGATGGTTGTGTCTAGGTGTAGTACCAATGCATCGAATAAAATAAAAACTTTATTTAAATACAGATTGTTTTATACTATTATTTGAACCCTGAGAGATTTTCTTATGTAGTTTACAATAATTAATTAAATTAGAATTTGAATTGCATTTTTTTATGTAGGAGGGTCACCGGTCAAGGGCAACAAAAATCCAATAATAATAATAATAATAATAAGGCCCACTGAGATGCCGGTCCCTGAATAGGATCCAAAGTGGTGGTCAAAATTGAAGGATCAGTGTCTTGAAACCTCCCTCTTGAAAGTTCAAGCCATAAGAAAGTGGAAATACAGAAGCAAGGAGGGAGTTCTAGAGTTTACCACAGAAAGGGATGAATGAGTGAGAATACTGGATAACTCTTGCATTAGAGAGGTGGTCAGAATAGGGATGAGAGAAAGAAGAAAGTCTTGGGTAGCAAGGCCACGGGAGGAGGGAAGGTATACAGTTAGCAAGATCAGAAGAGCAGTTAGCATGACAATGGTGGTAGAAGATAACAAGAGATGCAACACTGTGGCAATGAGAAAGAGGCTGAAGACAGTCAGTTAGGGGAGAGGCTATTTTACATATTGATGATATGTAAAATAAAACAATAATGAATGATACCATAAAAATACCAGATGAAAGACAAACTCTCCATTATCATTATTATCACCTTGTAGTGACTCCCACACACAAGTCTTTGGGAAGCATGCAATCACTGAAGATACACAGTGGCATCATTATTATCACCCTTATCATCAGACCAGGCCAGCATCCTTAGCCATGTTATAGAAGATGGAGTCCTTCTGAGCCAGCAAGGCAGAGGGACTGTCAAATTCTGCTATCCTGCCCTGGTCCATTACCATTACTCTGTTGGGATGAAGGAGAATACTGTTGCTACTACTGCTACTACTACTACATTCAAAATTTATTGTAAATGAAGAGTAAATATTTATAAGTATATATTTTTAAAATACTACATTACAAATGATAACTAATATACTACTACTACTACTAATACTACTACTACCATCATCACCAATGATTTACAAAAATTTGGAGATGATTCAAATCACTAGCATGTCTACAAGCTTTTTACTAATATCATAATCATGACCACCAGCACCACCACCAACACCACCACCACCACTGCTGCTGCAACTACTACTACTGCTACTACTACTATTACCTAATAATAATAATAATAATAATAATAATAATAATAATAATACAACTAGTATCTACTGCTGCTGTAGTCAAAACTCTTATTAGTACATGAAACTTTTCAAAACAATAATATACAAATATAAGCTAACAAGGTACTACCAATATTACTACATACTACCATTACTACTACCACTCCTGTCACAAATGCAACTGTTACAACCACCACTCACTTGTCACTGTCCAGTATGGTATTAAGTCTATGGGCGATGGTGAGCACTGTACACTCAGCAAACTCAGCCCTTATAGTGGTTTGAATGAGCTGGTCTGTCTGTACATCCACTGCTGCTGTGGCTTCATCCAGCACCAAGAGGGGAGACTTCCTTAGCAGTGCTCTGGCCAGTCCCACTAGCTGTCTCTGTCCCATACTGAGTTGTATGGAGGAGGTGAATGACAAAGCATAAATAAGAGAGCAAAGGGGAAGGAAGATGATAAGAAGAGAAGGAAAAAGGGAGAGGATAAGAAGTAGAGATTTTTTGATAGGAAAAGGAAAAGGAAAGTTAAGATGGAAAAAATACAAGGATGTAAAGAAGAGGATATGAAGAAGGGAATGGGAATGAGAAGATAAAATTATTAATTATTGTGCTCTCTCTCTCTCTCTCTCTCTCTCTCTCTGCTTTAGTATAGCCATTTTATCTTTCACTACATATGTGTGTATGTGTGTCTCACCTGAGGTTAGCTCCACCTTCTTCCACCATCATAGAAAGCCCCAGGGGTTGTTTCCTCACCAGGGGGGCAAGGTGGGCCAGCTCCAGGGCACGCCACACCTCCTCGTCCCCCAGAATGCCAGCTGGGTCCAGATTGAGACGTAGAGTCCCACTGAATAACACAGGATCCTGATCAGGGAAAGGAGTAAGGAGTGTTGCAATCATATAGGTAAGAATGAGAGATTTTAGATGTGGATGTATAATGATTAAGAGATATTAATCACTTGGAAAAAAGTTAAGGGGTGTTAGATATAAACAGCAAGAGTTAGGGGATGCTACAATCATATAGGTAAGGGTTAAAGAGTCTTAACCCTTTGACTGCTAATATATGGCATTTGATATGTTATTTGAGTAAACCGACACAATTTCAATGAACATAAATAAACCTGCTGGTGATAGAAGATTTGAACTACTCCATCACTCCTCTTGTTTTCATGGTGCCTTTCAAATATGTATGTACTTTAAACTTGCACCATCACATTTCACATGAGAGAGAGAGAGAGAGAGAGAGAGAGAGAGAGAGAGAGAGAGAGAGAGAGAGAGAGAGAGAGAGAGAGAGAGAGAGAGAGAGAGAGAGAGAGAGAGAGAGAGAGAGAGAGAGAGAGAGAGAGAGAGAGAGAGAGAGAGAGAGAGAGAGAGAGAATGCAACACAAATAAATCTAACTTACACACTTATAAAGAGCAGCAATAACAAAACATTTTACAAACACACACACAAACCTGTGGAATAATAGTGATACGGCTTCGAAGATCGTGCAGCCCTACTTTACTGATGTCTCTACCATCCACCTCGATACTTCCTGCTGCAGCCTCAATGATGCGGAAGAGACCCAGGGTGAGGGAAGACTTGCCCGCCCCTGTCCTCCCCACAATGCCCACCTATAGAGATAAGAAAAGCACATTAGAATGGGAAAGGGATGCAGGGTGGGGAAAGAAGATGGGGAATGGAAATGGGGCAATTGATTGAAATAATATCTCTATTTAGATTTATCTATATTCCTCTTCCTATTACTACCACCACCACCACCACCACCACCAGTACCTTCTCGCCAGGCGTCACGGAGCAGGACACACCATGCAGCACCAGTTCTAATTCAGGACGGTAACGGGCCTTGTATCCCTTGAACACTAGACCCCCTGCATGTGGCCACAACTTTTGGGGAGCATCCTGCACCCTCCATGGGGCCTCCTTCTCCTCCTGCAGGCATGGATGAAGGGGGATATTAGGTTGGGAGAGTGAAGAAATGTTGAGAGAAGAAAAGATGATAAAAATGTAGAATTACAATAGGAGAGGGGAAGATAAAAAAGGAAAAAAGGCAGATAAAGAAATGAGTAAGAAATATTAAAGAAGACAATGTTAATAAACACAAAAGAAAACAAAGAGAGAATAGATGGGAAAAACATAAAAAATTATAGAACACAAGATCAAAAAGTTGAAAGCAGAAAAGTAAAAACATTCAATTATGATTAAATACATAGATGATATAAATTAATGAAAGACAATAAAAAACAAACTAAGGATAAATAAATACAAGTAAATATCAATAAATCAGTTGCATTTGTGTGTGTGTGTGTGTGTGTGTGTGTGTGTGTGTGTGTGTGTGTGTGTGTGTGTGTGTGTGTGTGTGTGCGTTTACCTCAATGTACTCCTTTATTCGCTCCACTGACACGATGTTCGCCTCAATCTCTGAACACATCCTGACAAAGTAATTGAGGATCACTGTGATCTGTGGGAAGAGAGAAAGCATTGCAAATTACAACAAAGAAGTTTACAGTACTGGAGACAACAATGATGTGCATACATAGACACAAAGAAACATAAAAGAAGAACAAAACTCGAGTAGAACAACTATCCCCTATGACACTGCAATGAGCCTAATGTAATCTGAAGTTACAGGTGTTAGATATTAAAGATGAAGGCAGAGCAAACTTACGTTCAGGGCATAAGTGATGGAGAGACCCACAATGCCTGGACTGACAGACCCTCTGCCCACTACAGCAAAGATGGCAGCAGAGAACACTATGAGGTTACCAGCACACTCCAGCCGCACTGCTAGCCACCTGTGAAAGTTAATGGAGTGAAAATGAGGAGGAGGAGGGGGGAGGAGGAGGAGGAGGGAGTAAAGAAAGGCAGAGATAAAAAGAAAATGAGAAATAAGATAAGGAGGAGATGGAAAGGGATACATCTATACAGTAATAAATTTAGTGTTGATGGATTAAAAACAAGGAGGAGGAGGTAAATATCACAGGTAGAAAGATAAATAGAAAGTGAAAAATTAGATAGAGAGGAGAGAGAGATAGAAAGGGATACACCTGAAGTTATAAATTTAGTGGGAAGAGGACATACAAAAAATAGTTTCCATATAGAGCAATACATCAGTGGAATGCATTACCAGACTACGTGTGTGCAAATAGTATAAGTAGATGTGCAAGAGAAATAAATACAATAACTTAATGAGAAATGACACAATATTGCAATTTTAACTCAGTCCTATATAAATACAAGCAGGTAAATACACACACCTGTTACATGTAGCCATGGCCAGAAAGCCTTGCATAGCTGCATTTATTTTTGCCTGGCAGCTCTCAATGAACGACTCCTGCTTCTTGAAGGCACGGATGGTGGACACTCCTGCAGCAAACCATGAAGGCGGCAGTGGTGGAAGTGGTGGAGGAGGTGGACGAAATAGAGGATGAGCAGGAGAGGGAGAGAAGGGAAACAAAGGAAAAATCAAAATCACTTATCACATGATGATGCTTGTTGCTGCTGTTGCTGTTGCTGGTGCTACTACTACTACTACTACTATTACTACTACTACAACTAGCATTTCCTCTAATACTACTCTTACTACTAGCACAACTTGTTCCATAACCACTACTATTACCTTGAGCTGGATACTTTCAAAAGCTACAAATTCCAATGTTGTGGAAGTATGGTTTTCATTTATGATTTTGTATTTGTAGCAATATCTTCACAAATATTTGGACTTTTCATGCATAATTAAGACAACAAAAACAAATCTGTTCATAAATTTCTCATATGCCTGAACCTGCTAGTACTGCCACTGGCCTCATCCCTTGTGACACCTCTCACATTGCTACCCAGGCATTCAGTTAGGAGAGAGAAGTGACAGTGACAGTACAACATGCAATATAGGTATTATTTATTTCATAATGGCACTTTATTTAAACTTATTTTTAATGTTTTGGATACTATTTGTAGTTGAAATTGGAAAACAGTTTTTAATTTTTTGGATCGGTGTTTGCAATACTGTGAACATCACAGCTTGCAGATTGACAGCAGTGGAAGGTATGAGTTTGAGTTCCAGGATTTATATTTGCAGAAGTGAATTTATGTCTGCAGTGCCCAGCTCTCCTACTACCACTAATACTCACCCTGTACAGTTTCCCGAAAGAAGGTGTAGATAGGAGAGGTTGCAGCAGACTCAATCCTCCTGACCTGCCTGTGTGTCATGGTGTACAGGCCAAGGAGGATGAAGTACAAGGCCATCACTGGTACCACCACCAATCCCACCCATGGTGCGGACCCTATTACCACCAGAAGCGTTGTCACCACCTACAAGAGGATGTCATGCTGTAGTTAAGGGGCTGATGGGTATGAGAAGGAGAGGGTGGTGGTGAGGAGGATGTTATATTATGTGGTTATAGTTGTGGTTATTGTAGATGTGTGAAGGAGTTCAGGGAAGAATGAGATAGTAGAAGAGAGAGAGAGAGAGAGAGAGAGAGAGAGAGAGAGAGAGAGAGAGAGAGAGAGAGAGAGAGAGAGAGAGAGAGAGAGAGAGAGAGAGAGAGAGAGAGAGAGAGAGAGAGAGAGAGAGAGAGAGAGAGAGAGAGAGAGAGAGAGAGAGAGAGAGAGAGAGAGATGAACAACACAAGGATGCATCATAAATTTAAGACCAGGTTGGGTGACAATAGCAAACACAGAAACAGGATAGCATAGCTCCTTTCCTGCATGTATCAAATAGGCCAATATAACTGAATAAGTAAATACACACACCAGAACAAACCCATACACACCTGAGTAAAGGCACCCATTCCCGTCACAAGCATCATGGGTAATACAGAGTCCAGTACATTTGTCTCCTTACTCAGTCTATTCAGTACCCTGCCACTGGGGTTTGTATCAAAGAAATGGATAGGCAGATGAAGGAGTGCATCTAGAAGGATGTCATGTATTCTCCTCCCAGCCTTCAGACACCCTCGCCTCAACATCACCAGACTCAGATAGATAAATATGGCTGCAAGTACAAATGATAGAAAATAAAACATCTGCTTTTTCTTCTAATATTTGACTTAATTGGTCCTAATATTCTTCTTTTTTCACATATTATCCATATTAATTTTTGATAAACACTGATACTGACCCTGCCCCACTCCAAAGGAAGCATAAATAAATAGGAACTGAAGACGATCAAACTCTTCCTCCTCCACGTTGGCAGTAGTATTGGTAATGTTAGTAGCAGCAGCAGCAGCAGCAGCAGTAGTGTTGGCAACAGTGGTGGTAATGGTTTGTGAGGTAGACCAGTATGAAAGCCAGATATTGCTGCCAGCTTGACAGCTCTGTAAGTGAGAGAGAGTAGAGATATATCATATGCCCAATGCTGTACAAAATGCCAGTGAAGAATAACAGACTATGGTGCTCAATGACCTATGGCCACAGAAAAATTTTACATGCCATTTATGTTCTGGCTCTAAAATTACAGGTTTCATCTCATAATTTTGACAAAATTTTTAAATCAAGTAATTTTCAGCAAAAAATAATAAGTTATTCACTAGATAGTGATTGCTTTAATCTCAAAATTTGGCTTCATTGCTGTGAAAAAGACAGCTATATGAACGAGGAAAATTAACATATTTAGTTATATGGAGACTTTTCTGTTATGATTAGGTCTTTTTTGTACCAATACATAAGGGAGATGAGTTTATGAAAGGCATAAAGAAGAAGAAGAGTAAGAGGAACACCCACCTGTCCTACAAAGAAAAAGAGCAGAGGGAGGAGGAGTGAGACGTGACCAACTGACTTAGCATAGAATTGGTACACACTCCATCCAACTCTCCCTGTTTGAGTAAATTCCTCCTTCACTAGCTGCCCTTCAAGTTTCAGTCCTTTCTCCTTCATCTCCACATCTCCTACACCCTCCACCATAGAGGAAGGTGATGTAGAGATAGTGGAGGTGGAGGAGAACTTTCTGGAGAATGTATTTTGGTAAGGTGGTGGTGAGGTAGAGTCTTGCTTCCTGTGGTAATTGTTGGTAGTAGTGGTGGCACCTGGCAGACGGTGGTGACTGCTGGGTCTGTTAGGATGAGGGAGAGATGAGGAGCGATGATGGAGGGATGGGGAAAAATTAAGGAATAGAAAGGAAAAGACTGATGAAGGATGTAAGAAATGAAGGAATGAATGAAGTGTAATAAAATGAAAGAAGGAAGGAAAAAAATGAAGGAAAGGAGAAAGGAATAAAAGGAAAATTAAGACCAGGAGAAAAAAAAGAGAAAGAATGAAAGAACAGAAAGAAGGAAAGAAGGAAAAACAGGAAAAGAAATAAGGAAGGAAGAAAGAAAAGGAGTAACAAGACACAAACCAACAATATCTTTCCACACATTCTATTATCTCACTGTAAAATTCTAAACTCTTCATAAGATCTAACCAGACTAGAAGAATTGACAAGACTGAAGAGTTTAACAGGATAGGATTTAACAAGACACACACCTGGGAGAATCAACTTGGTGGTGAGACTTTGAGCTCTGGCGTGAGATCTGCCTCAGGAGTGCTTGAGCCCCTGGGATATGCTCCAGCTGTTCACATAACTCCTCCAACCCCTGATCTTCCTCTCCTTCCTCCTCTTTCTCTACTTCCTCCTCCTTCAGCTCCTCCTCATCCTCCCCCTTCTCCATTTTCTTATTAATATGGTGGAGTAGAAGGCGTGCCAAAGTACCCTCTTTCTCCAGCAGCTCTCCACATGTCCCCTGCTCCACCAGCTGCCCGCCTTCCACCACTACCACGTAATCCACCCTCGGAAGGAGCCAAAGGGAATGGGTTACCAACACTCGAGTCTGGTGGGGTAAAAAGGAAACTGGTTGTGATGATGGTGACAGATGCATGGAAGGAAGGTAGTGGTTGTTTTGGTGGGGGTGGTAATGAGAAGTACGTGGATGGATGGACTGCTACACTGTCTGTCTCTGTTGTAGGAAGGTAGAATAAATGATGATGATTAAAAGATGGATTCTCTCTCTCTCTCTCTCTCTCTCTCTCTCTCTCTCTCTCTCTCTCTCTCTCTCTCTCACCTTGCTTGCCATGAGTCCTGATGGTCCTAGCAGGCAATCAAAAATCTGCTTCCCAACATGGGCATCTACAGCACTGAGAGGGTCATCTAGTAGCACTACATCAGCATCACTGTATGCAGCACGGGCAAGGGCAACACGCTGCTTCTGTCCGCCACTTAAGTTGATGCCCTTAGAAGAGGAAGGAATGTGGTTTTAGTAAGGGTGGTGGAGGAATGAGGTAACATAATATGCATGTCATGCTTAGCATCATCTTCTATTACATAAAAAAAAAGGGAATAAGGAATGAAGATGTTGGTATTTGGGAAGATAGGTAAGAAAAAGGAAATGAGTTGGTAAAGGAATGAGTCAAAAAGGGAAGATGGAGTGCAAGAGAGGTAGCAGTGTGAGAGTTGATATATGCAAGGTCAGGTAAGTGAAAAGGGGATAGAGTGAAGGAAGGTTTATGAGATGAGAGTTTGAAAAAGGACTGGATAAGAGTGAGAGAAGTTAAGAGAGATGGAAAGGGAGTAAAAGGATACATGTGATGGGGAAGGTAAGTTAAGAGATGGAAGGGAATAAAGGAGGGAATGGAATGTGCAGAGAAATAAGAGAGGAGTGTGCTAAACAAAGAAAATGAAAAGAAAAAATAACAAGAAAAAAGATAAAAATAAAAAAAAACTGAAACCACAAAAAAAATGTATAAATGATGAAAAAGATTTTAAAAGCACACACACATATGCACAGTTCCTCACCTTCTCTCCAACCTCTGTCAGATCACCACCAGGTAGTATATCAAAGTCAGGCTGCAGGGCACAAGCATTCACCACCATTCTGAAGCGCCTCTCCTCAAACGGCTGTCCCCAAGTTATGTTCTCCCTCAAGGTGGTATTCTGTAGCCATGCCTCCTGTGACACATAAGCAACCTGGCCCTTTGGAAGACAAGGTGTAAGAAAAGTCATATGAGAAGAAATGTAAGGCACAGGAAGAAGTATAATGGATGGATAAAGAGGAGAGAGAGAGAGAGAGAGAGAGAGAGAGAGAGAGAGAGAGAGAGAGAGAGAGAGAGAGAGAGAGAGAGAGAGAGAGAGAGAGAGAGAGAGAGAGAGAGAGAGAGAGAGAGAGAGAGGAAAAGAAAAAAAAACAAAAAAAACAGGCAGATGAAGAGGAGGAAGAGGACAGGAATGAAAGGAGTAACAAAAACAGGTAGAAGGAGAGGTAATATGTAGAAGGATAAATATTAAGAGAAGGAAAAGAATAAAGATAAGGAAAAGAAAGAGGACAGATGATGCTGGAGAAGAAACATCATGCAGCTACTGATGAAAACAAAATAAAAAGAGGATGATAATAATACAAAGAAAAGGAAGAGTAGGAGGAGGAGGAAGAACAGGAGGAAAAGAAAATGAACCAAAGAAGGAAAGAAAATAATGTATTAGAGATGAAAGATGGAGAAGACAATGCAGAGGAACAAGAAAAATTAAAGCAAGAGGAAGATGAGGAAAAAGAAAACACGCACACACTTACATTCACTAATACATGCCCACTTGTCTTATCCATCTGTCCCAGTAAAGCAGAGAGGAGGGAGCTCTTGCCAGCCCCTACAGGCCCCACAACTGCCACCAGCTGTCCCTGCTGCACCTTTAGCTCTACCCCCTGCAGTGCCCATTCCACTGCAGCCCCACCCCAGCTGAATGTTCCACCCTCCACATTGATTGCACTGTCTGTGGAGAGAAAGAAGGATTAAGGATGCATTTCTGGGAGTTATGAAAGATTGGGAGGGAGAAGCAGTGTGAGAGAAAATAGTGGAGTGGAGAAAGGAATGAGTCAGTGAATGGAGGGAGTAATAAATGGAATAGCGAATAGGAATGATTAGGAGGGAGAGGTAGTGTGAAAAACAATAGTATATGGGAGGGAGGAATGAATGGGTGAAAGACAGGAGTAATAGATGGAATGGAAGTGGGTTGATGATCATTAATTTACAGAGGAATGGTGTATATACTCGTATATATATATATATATATATATATATATATATATATATATATATATATATATATATATATATATATATATATATATAATTTTTTTGCCCATTTTTTTTATTATCTTTCCTTACTTTTCTATATTTTTCTTGAGTTTTCTTCTGGTATTTCTTTCTTTTCTCCTTTATCATATTACTTCCTTTTTTTTTTTCTCTCACTTCTATCACTTCTTTTTCTTCTACTACTACTATTACTACTACTGTTCTACTACTATTAATACTGCTATAGCTACTGTCACCATTACTTACCTATCTTGGGGTCACTATACACAGCATTAGGATCCACATTAGGTGCAGCAAAGAATTTTTCTAGTCTGCTCAGGGACACTTTTGCCTGGTGGATGAGGAGGAAGAAAATTATAGGAAAAAGCAAAAGAGGTAGAAAAGGAATAAAAGGAAAATTTAAAGGAGGATTAGGAGCATGAGCAGGAGGAGCACGAGTAAAATGAAGAAGTAACAGAAAAAAATAAAAATAAATAAATAATCTTAGCAATATCTGTTTGCCATTATGTTATAAAAATATCATAATCTAACACACACATGCACACACGCACGCACACACACTTCCTGAGGAAAAGACAAAAAAGACACAAAATCATGTATAAATATGCAAGAACAACATGAAAATTTTAGTAAACAGAGAAGACTTGTATAAGTAAGGAAACAGAACGTAATGAGGGCACAGCAAGGAACCTAACATGAGTAAAGGAAGTAAAGATATCCAGAAATACATTTTCCAAATAGAATAACTGATTATTGGCAAGCATTACTAGAGAAAGTGATGTGTGTGTGTGTGTGTGTGTGTGTGTGTGTGTGTGTGTGTGTGTGTGTGTGTGTGTGTGTGTGTGTGTGTGTGTGTGTGTGTGTGTGTGTGTGTGTGTGTGTGTGTGTGTGTGTGTGTGTGTCCAAACAGTACACATAAAAAAAAAAAAAAGCTGACAATTTGGTACTAAAAACAGGATATTACAAACTTGAGTCAATCCTGTGATATAAAAATGGGTAAGTATTAAAAACAGATATTCATACCTGGATGCCCATAGCAAGTACCGAAGACAACTGGGTGATGGGGATTCTAAGGAGATTGAAGAGAGCAATGGAGATAAAAGCTGTCTCGGCATCCAGCACATTATCTTCTGAGACCAGGATGTAGGTGGTGAAGGTGGCAAGAGAAACCTGTAGAGGGGGAGGTGGTGGTAGTATTAATAACAAGAGTAGTAGTAGTGGTGGTGGTAGTAGTAGTAGTAGTAGTAGTAGTAGTAGTAGTAGTAGTAGTAGTAGTAGTAGTAGTAGTAGTAGTAGTAGTAGTTCTTGTTATCGTAGGAGTATGAAAAGAAAGGAAAGAAGGAAATAAGGAGAGCAAAGGAAAATTTGAATAATTACAATGAAAGGAAGAATAATTTAGAGAAAATACAATGAAAAATGTCAAGGATATGCACTAGAAAGAAGTAGAAAAGTAGAAAAGAACAAAAGAAATACATTAAATAATCCAGGGTTGCTTTTTTTTTTTTTTTTTTTTTTTTTTTTATGTAGGAAGGATACTGGCCAAGGGCAACAAAAATCTAATAAAAAAAAAATGCCCACTGAAATGCCAGTCCCTAAAAGGGTCAAAGCAGTGGTCAAAAATTGGTGGATAAGTGTCTTGAAACCTCCCTCTTGAAAGAATTCAAGTCATAGGAAGGTGGAAATACAGAAGCAGGCAAGGAGTTCCAGAGTTTACCAGAGAAAGGGATGAATGATTGAGAATACTGGTTAACTCTTGCGTTAGAGAGGTGGACAGAATAGGAGTGAGAGAAAGAAGAAAGTCTTGTGCAGCGAGGCCGCGGAAGGAGGGGAGGCATGCAGTTAGCAAGATCAGAAGAGCAGTTAGCATGAAAATAGCGGTAGAAGACAGCTAGAGATGCAACATTGCGGCGGTGAGAGAGAGGCTGAAGACAGTCAGTTAGAGGAGAGGAGTTGATGAGACGAAAAGCTTTTGATTCCACCCTGTCTAGAACAGCAGTATGAGTGGAACCCCCCCAGACATGTGAAGCATACTCCATACATGGACGGATAAGGCCCTTGTACAGAGTTAGCAGCTGGGGGGGTGAGAAAAACTGGCGGAGACGTCTCAGAACACCTAACTTCATAGAAGCTGTTTTAGCTAGAGATGAGATGTGAAGTTTCCAGTTCAGATTATAAGTAAAGGACAGACCGAGGATGTTCAGTGTAGAAGAGGGGGACAGTTGAGTGTCATTGAAGAAGAGGGGATAGTTGTCTGGAAGATTATGTCGAGTTGATAGATGGAGGAATTGAGTTTTTGAGGCATTGAACAATACCAAGTTTGCTCTGCCCCAATCAGAAATTTTAGAAAGATCAGAAGTCAGGCGTTCTGTGGCTTCCCTGCGTGATATGTTTACCTCCTGAAGGGTTGGACGTCTATGAAAAGACGTGGAAAAGTGCAGGGTGGTATCATCAGCATAGGAGTGGATAGGACAAGAAGTTTGGTTTAGAAGATCATTAATGAATAATAAGAAGAGAGTGGGTGACAGGACAGAACCCTGAGGAACACCACTGTTAATAGATTTAGGAGAAGAACAGTGACCGTCTACCACAGCAGCAATAGAACGGTCAGAAAGGAAACTTGAGATGAAGTTACAGAGAGAAGGATAGAAACCGTAGGAGGGTAGTTTGGAAATCAAAGCTATGTGCCAGACTCTATCAAAGGCTTTTGATATGTCCAAGGCAACAGCAAAAGTTTCACCAAAGTCTCTAAAAGAGACTTTGCTACTTTCTTTGTATTTCATCTTACTTTACATAATTTCTCTTTCAACAATTACATCAATGTTTGTTGTTGGATATTTTTAATGCCTGTTGTGGAATCAAGTAGTTTTGACTCTTGACTTTATGTGCAGCAAGCTGAACTCTCTCTCTCTCTTTCTCTCTCTCTCTCTCTCTGCTTGGCCAATCTCATGTTGATATAGAACCTGAAATTGATCAATCTTCCCACTTTTACTTCCTGAGCCCTCTTCCCCCTAACGTACCAGATAAGGTGTGAGGAACCAAAGGAACACAGTTATGGCTTCTAGGTAAGTGGCCTTCGTTAATAACTGTATTTCTTCCTTACGCACTTTTTGTACCTGTTCTTTGAAGGGCTCCTCCCAAGCATTCAGTTTGAGTACCTGTAGAAGAATTACAGAGGATTACATAGGTTCAGGAAATTATAAACAAGGATTACATAGGACAGCTTAGGTTTGGTAAAGTTAGATAACTGAAAAAAATTACTAAGGATTACATACATAACATCTGGGTAACATATAAGATGTTAGATTAGATGAGTGAAAAAGAGAGCTGAACAGGGATAATATCAGCAAGATAAAGTCAGGTTAGAGGGATGAAAAAGATGTAAGTATTGCAGATTATATAGGTTAGATCAGGTGAAAGAAATGAAAAGGGATTACAAAGGACTAGGCACATAGATTACATTGTATGATGCTCAGGAAGTATTAAAAAAAAAAGATTACATAACTACTGCCACTAAAATGTAAATTCAACCTATGAAATTTGAAAGTTTTGAAGAATCTCTCTCTCTCTCTCTCTCTCTCTCTCTCTCTCTCTCTCTCTCTCTCTCTCTCTCTCTCTCTCTCTCTTACCTTTATACCACTAATAATTTCACTAGAAATCTTAATCCTCTTGTCCTTCAATTTCATCTGCTTGGTCTGCAACTCCTTCAGGCGCTTTGCTACAGCAGCATTCAGAGGCATGAGCAGTACCATCACCGCCAGTCCTGCTAGTACTGAGGGGCCTAATGGAGGCAAGGAAGGGGAAAGGAGTTAAAAGAAGAATCAGAGGGATAATGTGATGAATTGTGCTAGATGCTTTGAGGCAGGATGAGTGGAGAGAAACAACTGAAAAGAAAGAAAATGGCAGGGGAAGGAAAGGGAGAGGAAGATAATGGAAAGGAAGAAAGGGAAAAGGAACTAGGGAGAGAGGGAGTTTGCAACAAAATAGGGATCTCTCTCTCTATCTCTCTTTCTCTCACACACATACACACTTACCAAGAATGTTCCACAGTTGCCACACAGCTACAATGGTGAAGAAGGGTAGAACAAGACCCATGCTGGACATTATACTCAGATCACTCACTTTGAAGGCATCTACAGACATATGGTTAACGATCTCGCCTGCTGTAGATTCCTTCCTGGCACTGGGAGAGATAGTGAGTGCCTGAAGAAGGGGGTAGAAGAGTGAAGAAAGAAAGAAAGAAGTGAGAAAAATACAAATACTATGTTAGATTAGGTTAGGAAAAAAATAAAGATGTTCTACACTATCTATATTTCAAATATTCCTTCTTGTTGGTGAGGACTCCATGAAGGAACAATATGAATGAGGAACAGGTGAAAGGTGTCTAAACCTCAAATATTTCTTCCTTATAATAATAATAATAATAATAATAATAATAAATAAATAAATAAATAAATAAATAAATAAATAAATAAATATATATATATATATATATATATATATATATATATATATATATATATATATATATATATATATATATATATATATATCAGTTAAGTGCTACAGCACATGGTTTTGTTGTGCATTTCACCTATTATGTGGTAAGCTAGCAAGGATCGCAACAACACAAGTCTTGACATATTGGTGCTCTGAGCCACATTGACATATTGGTGCTCTGAGCCACAGTCATCCTTCCCCTGCTGGCTATTAGTAATGGTGGGATGGCTTCTCCTCCACTAGGATACATAACAAGTGTCCTAATTTACACTTTAAATTCCTCTCTTTAATTTCTTCTTCCTTCGCCTCTTACTTACCTTGCGGTACACAGCCATCATGAGTGATGCTCGCAGACGTGCACACACCTTGAAGGCCCTCTGGAAGAAGCCCTCACGTAGCAGAGAGATGAGGGTATTGGCCAGGAGGAGGCCCACTGCGTATAGGTAGCCATGCCAAGTGGGTTCTGAGGTGACGGCCGTAGTGAAGGAGATGAGGCTCCTGAGGGAGGGCATAGCAGTAATGATGATGGTGGTGAAGGAGGAGGAGGAGGAGGAAAATGGAGAGCAGAAACACTGATCATGAGAGAGAAAAACAGGGAAGATTATCCTGAGGCACCAACAGTAGAAGAAGGAAGAGGAATACTAATACTTTTATTAATGTAGACAGTTATCCCAACACCCTTAATGCTCACACTAACATTCTTACATATCAACATGACCACAAAATTAGTAGTATACATATAAAAATTGCTCTTTTTTATTAAGATATCTTAGTTATTGGATAAGGGAGAAATATAGAGAAGTACTGTTGTTGCTACTGTATCATCATTATTATCATCAGTAGTAGTAGTAGTAATAGTAGTAGTTGATATTGTATACTTACCCTAGTAGCCAAGGTGTAAGGAAGAGCATCATATCAGCAGCCAGGAGAAGAAAGAAGCTAAACAGGTAAGGCCACAGGTAGGCCCTCAGTGCTACTCTCAAGACAGACAAGTGGTGGAGGCCTGCACCACCACTACCACTTCCTCCAGTGTTGGTGCTGCTGACAGTGCTAGTTTCCTTGGGTATGTGAGACAGTGCCTTCCGTCTGTAATAAAGAGATACTTGTAGAGAGAGAGACAGAGAGATGACAAGACAATATACACTTCAGAAGTAAAGATACACTTCCTCCCTTCTCTCTGATCTTTCTTTGCTTCTGACTCCAAAAAAAACTCTATATCTTTCCTTCCCTCTCTCCCTCCTTTTTCTACTTCTTTCCATCCTTCACCTTCACTCTCTCACCTCCTTTCTTACTCCACAAGTCCCTCCCTCCTTCTTCCATCTATTCACTTCTCTCCTAGATCACATGCCCATCATTGCTTTCCTCCTTACTTCTCCACTCTCCACCACTTCTACCACTCCTCCTCATCAATCCTTTTATCCTTTATAGACTACAAAGAAGGATTATGTGCTCTGGGAGAGACAAAAGTGCTTACTTCTCAATACCTTATATGGGGAAAAAAATTCTTCCTCCTCTTCTAATGCCTCTCCCTCTACTATTTCTTTCCCCCTTTATACAATCATCTTTATTCCTTCTAATTTTTCATATGTCCTCTTCTTACCTCCTCCTCTACTCCTTTTCTACATCCAATTTTTCATTTTCCTATAATATCTCTTCTCCCTCCTTTCCCACATCCCCTTTCTTGTCTCTCCTCATTTTCCTATGCCTCACACTCCTCCACATTCACCCACCTCCTATAAGACAATTCTCTACTCCAAGCATTCCTCCAAGTAGCATCCACTGTTTCACTCCTGCACTTTGGGGGCAGACTCCACAGGTCTTCCTTGGTAAGGGGCCGGCACCACCCTTTCCACAGGAGTTGAGTGACCCAGTGGAAGGTGATACGACTCAGGAAGGATGCTGCCTCCTCTGGGGACTCCTTCACCCCCTGCAGGAAGAGGAGGTATGAAAAACTAATTGTAAAGAATGTAAATGAAGAAAAGGAGGAGGAAAAGAGAAAAAGAATAAGATTAATGAGAAAGATAAGGAAAAGCAAGATGAAAAGGAAGAGAAAGGATGGAAGGAGGAAGAAAAAGATGAGTGTGAAAAGGATGTATAAGGAAATTAGGGAAAATATACTGAATGAAGTAAGGGAAAAAAGAAAAAGTAGAAGACACAAAGGAACAAAAGAGATCAAAAAGAAGCAAATCGTCATTCCATATGGGGTTATTTGTGATAACAACAGTACCATCCAGAGCAAAAGAAATAGGATGGCACAGACAAAGGCTTGTCTCCATCTACTGCTTCCTCCAGCCAGGGGAGTAGAAGTGTTTGGTTGAATTCGAGTCTTTTAGCTGTTATCTTGTTGGTGCTATATCTTCTTAAATTTAATTAGTCAAAAGGAAAGTAACCATCCACATTCATGTTCTTGACTCTTTTGAATATTTCAAACAATTCTACAAGAATGGCTCATATCCCTTCCTTGAAAGACTAAATAAACTTATATAACAAAGCCTGTTGTCATATGGAACAATTCTAGTAATTTTATGTTCTTCTCTCTCTAGTTTTTCAATACCTTACCTTGAAAT
>NC_087152.1:5147500-5222500 GCF_035594125.1 Scylla paramamosain | reverse complement strand
ACAGAATAGGGGTGAGAGAAAGAAGAAAGTCTTGTGCAGCGAGGCCGCGGGAGGAGGGGAGGCATGCAGTTAACAAGATTAGAAGAGCAGTTAGCATGAAAACAGCGGTAAAAGACAGCTAGAGATGCAACATTGCGGCGGTGAGAGAGAGGCTGAAGACAGTCAGTTAGAGGAGAGGAGTTGATGAGACGAAAAAGCTTTTGATTCCACCCTGTCTAGAAGAGCAGTATGAGTGGAACACCCCCCCAGACATGTGAAGCATACTCCATACATGGACGGATAAGGCCCTTGTACAGAGTTAGCAGCTGGGGGGAGGGGGTGTGAGAAAAACTGGCGGAGACGTCTCAGAATGCCTAACTACATAGAAGTTGTTTTAGCTAGAGATGAGATGTGAAGTTTCCAGTTCAGATTATAAGTTAAGGACAGACCGAGGATGTTCAGTGCAGAAGAGAGGGACAGTTGAATGTCATTGAAGAAGAGGGGATAGTTGTCTGGAAGGTTGTGTCGAGTTGATAGATGGAGGAATTGAGTTTTTGAGGGATTCAAAATACCAAGTTTGCTCTGCCCCAATCAGAAATTTAAAAAAAAGATCAGAAGTCAAGCGTTCTGTGACTTCCCTGTGTGAAATGTTTACTTCCTGAAGGGATGGACGTCTATGAAAAGACGTGGAAAAGTGCAGGGTGGTATCATCAGCGTAGGAGTGGACAGGACAAGAAGTTTGGTTTAGAAGATCATTAATGAATAATAAGAAGAGAGTGGGTGATAGGACAGAACCCTGAGGACACACCAGTTAATAGATTTAGGAGAAGAACAGTGACCGTCTACCACAGCAGCAATAGAACGATCAGAAAAGAAACTTGAGATGAAGTTACAGAGAGAAGAATAGAAGCCATAGGAGGGTAGTTTGTAAATCAAAGCTTTGTGCCAGACTCTATCAAAAGCTTTTGATATGTCCAAGGCAACAGCAAAAGTTTCACCAAAATCTCTAAAAGAGGATGACCAAGACTCAGTAAGGAAAGCCGGAAGACCAGTAGAGCGGCCTTGACGGAACCCATACTGGCGATCAGATAGGTTGTGAAGTGATAGATGTTTAAGAATCTTCCTGTTGAGGATAGATTAAAAAACTTTAGATAGGCAGGAAATTAAAGCAATAGGACGGTAGTTTGAGGGATAAGAACCGTCACCCTTTTTAGGAACAGGCTGAATTTAGGCAAACTTCCAGCAAGAAGGAAAGGTAGATGTTTGACAGACAGAGCTGAAAGAGTTTGACTAGGCAAGGTGCAAGCACGGAGGCACAATTTCGAAGAACAATAGGAGGGACCTAATCAGGTCCATAAGCTTTCCGAGGGTTTAGGCCAGCAAGGGCATGGAAAACCTTATTGCGAAGAATTTTAATAGGTACCATGAAGTAGTCAGAGGGTGGAGGAGAGGGAGGAACAAGCCTAGAATCGTCCAAGGTAGAGCTTTTAGCAAAAGGTTTGAGCGAAGAGTTCAGCTTTAGAAACAGATATGATAACAGTGGTGCCATCTGGTTGAAATAAAGGAGGGAAAGAAGAAGAAGAAGCAAAGTTATTGGAGATATTTTTGGTTAGATGCCAGAAATCACGAGGGGAGTTAGATCTTGAAAGGTTTTGACACTTTCTGTTAATGAAGGAGTTTTTGGCTAGTTGAAGAACAGACTTGGCATGGCTCCAGGCAGAAATATAAAGTGCATGAGATTCTGGTGATGGAAGGCTTAAATACCTTTTGTGGACCACCTATCTATCAAGTATAGCACGAGAATAAGCTGTGTTAAATCAAGGTTTGGAAAAAAGAGTGAGGAATGTACGCCCTCCATGCCAGACACTATCACCTCTGTTATGCGCTCAGCACACAAAGACTGGTCTCGGACACGGAAGCAGTAGTCATTCCAAGGAAAATCAGCAAAATACCTCCTCAGGTCCCCTCAACTAGCAGAAGCAAAACGCCAGAGGCACCTTCGCTTAGGAGGATCCTCAGGAGGGATTGGAGCGATAGGTCAAGATACATATATGAGACTGTGATCGAAGGAGGCCAGCGGAGAAGAAAGGGTGACAGCATAAGTAAATTAGAGGTCAGGAAAAGGTCAAGAATGTTGGGCGTATCTCCAAGACGGTCAGGAATACGAGTGTTGCACCAATTGCTCTATGTCATGGAGGATAGCAAAGTTGAAGGCTGGTTCACCAGGATGGTCAGTGAAAGGAGAGGAAAGACAAAGATGGTGGGTGAACATTGAAGTCTCCAAGAATGGAGATCTCTGCAAAAGGGAAGAGGGTCAGAATGTGCTCCAATTTGGAAGTTGAGCAGTCAAAGAATTTCTTATAGTCAGAGGAGTTAAGTGAGAGGTATACAGCACAGATAAATTTAGTTTGAAAGTGACTCTGTAGTCGTAGTCAGATGGTGGAAAATTCGGAAGATTCAAGAGTGTGGGCACGAGAGCAGGTTAAGTCATTGCGCACATAAACGCAACATTCAACTTTGGATCGAAAATGAGGATAGAGAAAGTAGGAGGGAACAGAAAAGGGGCTACTGTCAGTTGCTTCAGACACCTGAGTTTCAGTGAGGAAAAGAAGATGAGGTTTAGAAGAGGAGAGATGGTGTTCTACAGATTGAAAATTAGATCTTAGACCGCGAATGTTGCAGAAATTAATGAAGAAAAAGTTGAGGGGGTGTCAAGACACTTAGGGTCATCGACAGAAAGGCAGTCCGACCTGGGGACATTTATGGTCCCCTCCCCAGATGGGGACTCCGAGGCTGGTGTAGGAGTCGCCATGATAATTCTGAAATTTTTGAGTGAAGGGTGTGTGTGTGTGTGTTATTAGGTGCTTGTAGTTTTATGTGGAGGAAGAGAGTTGTCTTTAGAGGGCAGGCTGTGACTACCCCCTTGTGTTGTGAGACACAAAGGGAAACGTTCAGTGAGGTCACAGCTGGGTTTAATGATAAGTTCACAGCACCCCCTGAACAGTGCTTTAGACTTCACTGGAAGTAATTATCGTTTCGGCAGGTGTCTACTGCCTGCTCCGTATAATAATCATAGTAATATTAAGGACAATCAATCATTTGCACTTAGTAACATTTGAATAACGAAAAATGAACATCAAAATGATCAACGACGGACGACGACGACAACAACAACAGTAGAAGCAGCAGCACCAGCAGCAGCAGCAACAACAACAACAACAACAGCAAAATAATAATAATAATAATAATAATAATAATAATAATAATAATAATAATAATAAGAAGAAGAAGAAGAAGAAGAAGAAGAAGAAGAAGAAGAAGAGAAAAGAAACAAGAACAAATAGATCACATCAAAGAAATAACACATAAAATGTGAGTTTCTACAACAAAATCAAATGATCTAAAGTCTCTCCCTCTCTCTCTCTCTCTTTCTTACCGAAGTGAGTAAATACTTGTTTCTTTCTGCTTCTAAGTTTTACTTATAGATTGTGAAAATAATATGCAGCAAGTACATAAAAACATGAAGACAATCAATCAACTCAGCATTAAATAAGCAAATGCAATTCAAATATACTCCTACAACTTATCACCACAGTCAAATCTGCTTCCACGAAGTTGCGAGTCGTGTTGTCTCCATGCATACTTTACCACTCCTCCATTGCTAACTTTGCACAGGGACCTTGTCCGCCCCTTACATTGGCTTGATAACTCTCTTAGTCATATAAAAGTTACTTTGCTAGAGACATGTTCAGTGTCATCTTAAACATACACATATAAATATACACAGGGCCTTTGTCTGCCCCTTACATTGGCTTGCTCTCTTAATCATATAAAAATTACAAAGGATATACATAGTATGGTAGTAATAATTAATAAGTAAAAGATTATGCATGCAATACAACACCTACGTCACTGAATGCCTCACACCTCCACTGATCGTCTGTCACAATTTTCATTTCTCTCAGGGCGACTAATACACCCCTTTAATTTAAAAATTTCTGCCCATGTTGCAATTTTATTGTGTGTGTGTGTGTGTGTGTGTGTGTGTGTGTGTGTGTGTGTGTGTGTGTGTTGTGTGTGAGTGTGTGTGTGTGAGAGAGAGAGAGAGAGAGAGAGAGAGAGAGAGAGAGAGAGAGAGAGAGAGAGAGAGAGAGAGAGAGAGAGAGAGAGAGAGAGGAGAGGAGAGAGAGAGAGGAGAGAGAGAGAGAGAGAGGAGAGGAGAGAGAGAGAGAGAGAGAATTCAAAATGAAATAAATAAATTAGAAATGATTATTGGAATGGAGAGAGACAGAAAAAAAAAATGTCATAGAATATTATCTTGATGGAAGTTTTCAGTAATGCTTTGAAGATTTTTCACTCTTTACTGCTCGTCTATAGCCTCGCATTTCTGATTTGGATTAAAATTTCCTCTTTCAATATCTTTTATTTGCTCTGTCATTTTCATTATTTGTTTAAGCTGACTAATCCTTTCTTGCCATCCCGCCTTTGCTGTTCTTTCCTCATTCTTTATCATCATGTTCATGTATTCGACAGTGCTCAGTGGATCTGGTTTCAGAGCTATTTCCCTTAGTCTCTCAAGGGACTTCTGCATACATACAACCATGTGCAGCATCTTTTTCTGCCCCTCTTCATATTCCATCTGAATCTCGTCAATCACATTCTGCGCAGTCAGTTTCTTTCTTCTTGCCTCTTCGTATCGTTCATAAATTGCATCCATTGTCCTTACAACTTTCTTCCTAGTGACATAAAAGATGTAGTTACATATTTGATGGTCTTCAGCAGGGCAATGTGAAGGGCAGACTACACATGTCTGTGACTTGTCCATAGCGTAGCACCAGTTTTCACGTAATCCTAACCCCAGAGTGTGAGCCACGCAGTTCGGGCAACAAGTGCGTTTACATTTCATACAATTACGCATTCCTTGAAAAAGAAGCGAATTACTAGGTTTCTCATCAAAGACATCTTCCTCAACTTCTACTGTGTAATTTTTGTTTTTTTCTATTGCAAATTCATGTTCTTTTAACAATTTCTTCTCCTTTTCTAGGGTATTCAGTTTACTTAGGCCTACTCTGATTTCCTTTTCTATGCCTTCATTATATACTTCAATGTTTTTGCGCTCACGAAGGACATCTTTAGTAATAACAAGGCTCTTGCTTTCGACATGGAGGAGTTTCTCCAGTAAGATCTGGAAACTTTCACATCCCCATTTCCCAGAAAAGAGAGGTAAATCTCTGGTTTTTACCCGTCTGGGTGTAAATAGCTGAATTATTGAACTGGAAGTATTCCTTGTATGGTATTTCAGCTTTTCCTCACAGCACTTAGCACCTCGGGCTCCTGTCCGTCAGCAAAAGTAACTAGGAGGAAAATATTGTCACTTATGTCTTTGCCAAACAGTGCAAGGATACTGTCAAAGACGTATTTTTGCCCTACAGAGAGTCTTGCCTGGGACGTCTGAACCACAAAGCCAATAGCATCGATGTGGCTGATGCCAGCATCTCCTGGGGTGGTTGAAAAACTTGCGAAACTGCTCCATTATTTCTTTGTCGCGCTCAGTGCCCTTAGTGTCGCCTAAACCTGGAGTGTCGATGATGGTGAGAGAATAAGGCGTTCGGAAACCGTCCTGGTGATGTAGAGTGTAGGAAGTAACATCCTTTGTCTGGCTCTCTGCCTGGTTGGCGTTACTGTCCTCCACAATCATTTTGAAGCGGAATTTGTCATCCCAGTCAACTCCAAGGACGTAGTTAACCAGGCCATTGATGAGTGTTGTCTTTCCAGAACCTGTTTCCCCCACCATCATGATAACTTTGTTTGCATTGCTCTGAATGCTACGTCCGTAACTCTAGCTTTACAAAGTGCCCGTCTTCATCCCGCGCCGTCTGCTCCATTGGAATAGCATAGACACTTGGAGTTCCATCTTGGACAACGGTGGAGCGTTGAAGAACGGACAGTTTGAGGTGCGTCTCTCCAGTTCCCGCCATCTTCACGAGCTGCCTTGGTGCAGTTGACGTCTGTGATACGACTGACTGCTGCGTAGACTGGATGGATCTGCAAGGACGTAGTTAGATGTAATGTCACTGAAATATGTGGCATTCGTTCCCAATGTTGTAATGCAGTACATATGACTGAGAGAGAGAGAGAGAGAGAGTAGTAGTAGTAGTAGTAGTAGTAGTAGTAGTAGTAGTAGTAGTAGTAGTAGTAGTAGTAGTAGTAGTAGTAATAATAATAATAATAATAATAATAATAATAATAATAATAATAATAATAATAATAATAATAATAATAATAATAATAATAATAACACACACACACACACACACACACACACACACACACACACACACACAAGAACAACAACAAAAACAATGTTCATCTCACCGCGTAGAGTACAAAGTTAGCACGCTCTGCTCACAACCAAGAAGGCCGGGTTCGAACCCCGGGCGCGGCGAGGCAAATGGGCGAGCCTCTTGAGACTGGTCATTGTTGGTGTGGCCGCGAGTGAGGAGGAAAGATGCACTTGAGGAGCCAGTAAGTCAATTTGTCCCAGCACGATTATTATGCTTGCTGAGGGGCTTTAAGTAAAACGCGCTCCCCGTGCAGCGTGTCCCTCCCGCGACGCAAGATTGGCTTCCGCTCACTGATAGTCAGTGTCCTTCACTTGTCTTCACACACACACACACCACACACACACACACACACACACACACACACACACACTCCGCGTCTCCTTCGATGCGATGGTGGACCCGGATCTTTTGTTACATTAAAACCCAGATTCGGATCGTAATGCAGAAAGTATTTTGACTGCGGATATCCAATACATCATTAATATCACTCACTGCATAAATAAACTGATACATGTAAAAAAAATATCCATATCCACTACCATGGATATGTAGGTAAAACTAATCCGCAACCGTAAATGTTATTTTTAACCTTTGCACTTTTATCTGCAACCGCATTTTTAAGGAAATACCCAGCTCCGCTCTCGCTGGGCCTTAAAATTTAATATCTAATACATCACTACTATATATTATGGACAACATATGGATCAGAAGTGTACATTGTTCATAACGTCATTGCCTCTTTTTTTACTTCAGGTGAAAAGCTTGCGTAAAGCTTGAAAAATCCTTGAGTTGATGTAATTGTCAAACAACACCACAAAATGCAGAAAATGACGTGACGTACATGAAGCGATTTGTGTAAAATGTAAATCAAAGCTTCTGTCTTATGATATCGGGTAGTACTGAAGCAAAAATTGTCTTTCAGTTATTCAACGCTGGCTTTGTATTACGCCAACGAAACAAGACGAGAACAAGAACTCACCAGCAGAGAAGTGTATTTACCAAGAGTGAGAGGCTGGAGTCCTTCGTTCCCCGAGATCTTGTGAGTGAATGGCGAGGTGCCTGCTGGGCGGTTGGTCCTCGGCTCGAGCACCCAAGTGGGGGGGTCCTTCCTGTGCACCCCAACTCAACCCCCCACCAATCACGATGCTGAGAATTCCCACAACGTCCAATGAGAAGCGAGATGAAAACTGGGTGGATGACAAAGGATATACAGGACTTGAACGCGTAATAGGCATCATTATTCCAAGTAAAAAAAATACACACAAATATGCATGCTCTCTCTCTCTCTCTCTCTCTCTCTCTCTCTCTCTCTCTCTCTCTTCCTTGTGATGGAAGAACTTGACTGTACTCTAAGGCGATAGAGAAGATATACAGACCCACTGGATATTCTTGCACGTCATTCATGAACATTTATACACTTCAATTTTATTGCAGTTTCAACCAATACATTATATGTAACTACAGCCCTTCGCAGGTTCTGCATCTTACTGTTTGGAGTATTACTTTTAAACTGGTAGCATTTACTGATGAAGATGACAAAGTATCATCAAATGACATTTATTGTATCTCTCTCTCTCTCTCTCTCTCTCTCTCTCTCCTCTCCTCTCTCTCTCTCTCTCTCTCTCTCTCTCTCTCTCTCTCTCTCTCTCTCTCTCTCTCTCTCTCTTTATATATATATATATATATATATATATATATATATATATATATATATATATTATATATATTATATATATATATATATATATATATATATATGACCATATCTCTTCGATGTTGCGTCGCCTTTTTTTTTTTTTTTTTTAATCCATCATTCGTGGTGTTGTTGCCATCGATTCATAATTTACTACTTCCTTCACATCCTCCGTAAATAAGATACTGTATGAAACTGTCAGTGATATCATGAATGCATCCTATATTGTCTATGGTGATTAGACCCAGAATGGATCAATAACATGGATGGGGTAAAGGGAGAAGCCGAGATGAAAATAATAAATATGTAACAACAAAAAAAAATCCCAATAACAACAAATGTGTAAATAAACCAACAAACAAAAGTTAATGCCGCTGTGAAGAAATAGTAGATAGTTGAGAAGTCCTTGGACTGACGTGTCATGCAACATTCGTGCACATATGAACATATGATATGGTTCGATACCAACAATAGCAACGTGGACTCCCCACACACTGTTACCTATTACTATACTTCAATATTTCTCACTATATCCTTCTATCCCCACTCTTACTTCGCTTCACCCCGCTTTTTCTAAAAAAAAAAAAAAAAAGAAAGGTTCAATACCTCAGTGAAGACTTTTGCTCTGCAGCTGATGCTGACGTGGATGATGTGCGTGTAAAACCATTCTTGCCGATATCACTAAGTGGCAACTGCTAATCGGCTTTTTTTTTTATTTTTTTTTTTTTATCCTGGCAAAACGTTGGTACACTTTAGAATTGCCAGATGTCGCCTGCGAGACCGGCATCAGTGGAAAAACACGGCAAAACTCCTTCATCTTGTTCCTTTACACATAGCACTATCCTTAACCCATGAAGTGCAGTGACATGTGTTTGTCACATGTCTGACAAGAAACACACCGGGAAAGGTAAGACACAAGACTCGTTCCCCTTGGTCAACGGTAACGGGCGGGCGACAGGACCAGGACGCGTCCCATGAAACAGGAAATGTTTAGGGGGGGGGCCGGGTGTGGCATGTAGTGTGGGGGAAGACATGGGAAGGAAACAACAGTCTCTCTCTTTCTCTCTCTCTCTCTCTCTCTCTACACACACACACACACACACACACACACACACACACACACACACACAGAGAAAGAGGAAAATCGTAGATCAGAGGACTGTGATCAATTCATTTTGCTATGTAGAATATGAAATAAAGGTATGAAGACTAACGAGGGCCCAATAACAGTATGATTGAAACAACTGCATTGTATTGTTTTCTTGACGGCCAGAAAGACCTCTTCATTAATATGCTGCCCCATAAAGCCAATATCAACAGCATAACAGAGTGATTCATGGTGAACACCTGACTTGTTAGTCAAATTTGATCTCTCTCTCTCTCTCTCTCTCTCTCTCTCTCTCTCTCTCTCTCTCTCTCCTCTCTCTCTCTCTCTCTCTCTCTATAAGAAGATAAAACGTTAACGTCGATTATAAACCTGTCAGCTTAACTTCAATTGTAGGGAAAATAATGGAGTCAATAGTCGCGAAGAACGTTAGGGAATATATAGGAAATAATAATAATAATAATAATAATAATAATAAAAAGAAGAAAAAAGAAGAAAAGAAACAAGAATGAGTAGATCACATCAAAGAAATAACACATTAAATGTTAATTTCTACAACAAAATCAAAAGATTTAAAGTCTCTCTCTCTCTCTCTCTCTTACCGAATTGAGTAAATGCTTGTTTCTTTCTGCTTCTAAGTTTTATTTATAGATTATGACAATAATATGCAGCAGGTACATAAAACATGAAGACAATTAATCAACTCAGCATTATATATGCAAATGCAATTCAAATATAATCCTACAACTTATCACCAGTCAACTACAGACAATAACTAACAACAAACATTTCTCTACTCCCTAAGTCTATGCAGTTAGTCATTAATATTGCTAATACAGGGTCACCCTAATTCCAACATCAAGATTAAAGTCTGTGTCATCTTTGCTACGTCTATCATGTCAAGTGTAGAAAGGCGACGTGTCCACTGCACTGCCGATAACGAGGAAACACTGATCCAAGACGTTACTCTAAGACTCTGATCTTCCTTGAATTTGGTAGTGGGGCAGAGCAAATCTTGTGGTGGCAATGTTCTGCAAATCCAAATCCACCATTTCTGTATATGCAAGTACGAACCCTGCAGACTCAAGTGCCTTCCTCCACACTGAAATATTCATGAACTTTTATCTCCTAGAACAAAATTACATATGAACTCTAAATCTTCTTCCACGAAGTTGCAAGTTGTGTTATCTCCATGCATACTTTACCACTCCTCCATTGCTAACTTTGCACAGGGACCTTGTCCGCCCCTTACATTGGCTTGATAACTCTCTTAGTCATAGAAAAGTTACCTTGCTAAAGACACATGTTCAGTGTCATCTTAAACATACACATATAAACATACACAGGGACTTTGTCCGCCCCTTACATTGGCTTGCTCTCTTAATCATATAAAAATTACAAAGGATATACATAGTATAGTAGTAATAATTAATAAGTAAAAGATCATGCATGCAATACAACACCTACGTCACTGAATGCCTCACACCTCCACTGATCGTCTGTCACAATTTTCATTTCTCTCAGGGCGACTAATACACCCCTTTAATTTAAAATTTCTGCCCATGTTGCAATTTTATTGTGTGTGTGTGTGTGTGTGTGTGTGTGTGTGTGTGTGTGTGTGTGTGTGTGTGTGTGTGTGTGTGTGTGTGTGTGTGTGTGAGAGAGAGAGAGAGAGAGAGAGAGAGAGAGAGAGAGAGAGAGAGAGAGAGAGAGAGAGAGAGAGAGAGAGAGAGAGAGAGAGAGGGAGGGAGGGAGGGAGGGAGGGAGGGAGGGAGGGAGGGAGAGAGAGAGAGAGAGAGAGAGAGAGAGAGAGAGAGAGAGAGAGAGAGAGAGAGAGAGAGAGAGAGAGAGAGAGAGAGAGAGAGAGAGAGAGAGAGAGAGAGAGAAATTTGAAATATTAATTGAAATGGAGAAAAAAAAATGAAAAAAAAATCTTAATGTTAATTTTCCATTGATGCTTTGGAGATTTTTCACTCTTTACTGCTCGTCATCCATAGCCTCGCATTTCTGATTTGGATTAAAATTTCCTGTTTCAATATCCTTTACTTGCTCCGCCATTTGTCTTATTTGGTTAAGCTGACTAACCCTTTCTTGCCATCCCGCCTTTGCTGTTCTTTCCTCATTCTTTATCATCATGTCGATGTATTCGACAGTGCTCAGTGGATCTGGTCTCAGAGCTATTTCCCTTAGTCTCTCAAGGGACTTCCGCACACAGTCAGCCATTTGCAGTATCTTTTCCTGTCCCTCTTCATATTCCGCCTGAATCTCGTCAATCAGATTCTGCGCGGTCAGTTTCTTCCCTCTTGCCTTTTCGTATCGTTCACGAATTTCATCCACCGTCTTTACAGATTTCTTCCTTGTGACATAGAACATGTAGTCACATATTTGATGTTCTGCAGCAGGGCAATGTGAAGGGCAGACCAAACACATCGATGACTTGTTCATACTCGTAGGAGGAAATCCAAAGATTGCTCCAAATCCCGACCCAAGAGAGTGAGCCGCTGAATTACTCATAGCATAGCACCCTAAGTCACCAAGACCAAGAGTGTGAGCCACGCAGTTTTGGCAACAAGTGCGCTCACATTTCAAACAGTTACGCATTCCTGGAAAAAGAAACGAATTACTAGGTTTCTTTTCATAGACATCTTCCTCAACTTCTACTGTGTAATTTTTGTTTTTTTCTATTTCAAATTCATGTTCTTTTAACAATTTCTTCTCCTTTTCTAGGGTATTCAGTTTACTTAGGCCTACTCTGATTTCCTTTTCTATGCCTTCAATGTATACTTCAATGCTTTTGCGCTCACGAAGGACATCTTTAGTAAGAACGAGGCTCTTGCTTTCGACATGGAGGAGTTTCTCCAGGAAGATCTGGAAACTTTCACATCCCATTTCCCAGAAAAGAGAGGCAAATCTCTGGTTTTTACCCGTCTGGGTGTAAAGAGCAGAATTATTGAACTGGAAGTATTCCTTGTATGGTATTTCAGCTTCTCTCACAGCACTTAGCACCTCGGGCTCCTGTCCGTCAGCAAAAGTAACAAGGAGGAAAATATTGTCACTTATGTCTTTGCCAAACAGTGCAAGGATACTGTCAAAGACGTATTTTTGCCCTACAGAGAGTCTTGCCTGGGAAGCCTGAACCACAAAGCCAATAGCATCGATGTGGCTGATGCCAGCATCTCCTGGGGTGGTGAAAAACTTGCGAAGTTGCTCCACTATTTCTTTGTCGCGGTTAATGCCCTTAGTGTCGCCGAAACCTGGAGTGTCGATGATGGTGAGAGAATAAGGCGTTCGGAAACCGTCCTGGTGATGTAGAGTGTAGGAAGTAACATCCTTTGTCTGGCTCACTGCCTGGTTGGCGTTACTGTCCTCCACAATCATTTTGAAGCGGAATTTGTCATCCCAGTCAACTCCAAGGACGTAGTTAACCAGCCCATTGATGAGTGTTGTCTTTCCAGAACCTGTTTCCCCCACCATCATGATAACTTTGTTTGCATTGCTCTGAATGCTACGTCCGTACTCTAGCTTTACAAAGTGCCCGTCTTCATCCCGCGCCGTCTGCTCCATTGGAATAGCATAGACACTTGGAGTTCCATCTTGGACAACGGTGGAGCGTTGAAGAACGGACAGTTTGAGGTGCGTCTCTCCAGTTCCCGCCATCTTCACAAGCTGCCTTGGTGCAGTTGACGTCTGTGATACGACTGACTGCTGCGTAGACTGGATGGATCTGCAAGGACGTAGTTAGATGTAATGTCACTGAAATATGTGGCATTCGTTCCCAATGCTGTAATGCAGTACATATGACTGAGAGAGAGAGAGAGAGAGAGAGAGAGAGAGAGAGAGAGAGAGAGAGAGAGAGAGAGAGAGAGAGAGAGAGAGAGATAGTAGTAGTAGTAGTAGTAGTAGTAGTAGTAGTAGTAGTAGTAGTAAAATAATAATAATAATAATAATAATAATAATAATAATAATAATAATAATAATAATAATAATAATAATAATACACACACACACACACACACACACACACACACACACACACACACACACACACACACACACACACAAAAACAGCAACAAAAACAATGTTCATCTCACCGCGTAGAGTACAAGTTAGCACGCTCGGCTCACAACCAAGAAGGCCGGGTTCGAACCCCTGGCGCGGCGAGGCAAATGTGCGAGCCTCTTGAGACTGGTCATTGTTGGTGTGGCCGCGAGTGAGGAGGAAAGATGCACTTGAGGAGCCAGTAAGTCAATTTGTCCCAGCACGATTATTATGCTTGCTGAGGGGCTTTAAGTAAAACGCGCTCCCCGTGCAGGGTGTCCCTCCCGCGACGCAAGATTGGCTTCCGCTCACTGATAGTCAGTGTCCTTCACTTGTCTTCACACACACACACACACACACACACACACACACACACACACACTCCGCGTCTCTTCGATGCGATGGTGGACCCGGATCTTTTGTTACATTAAAACCCAGATTCGGATCGTAATGCAGAAAGTATTTTGACTGCGGATATCCAATACATCACTAATATCACTCACTGCATAAATAAACTGATACATGTAAAAAAAATATCCATATCCACTACCATGGATATGTAGGTAAAACTAATCCGCAACCGTAAATGTTATTTTAACCTTTGCACTTTTATCTGCCACCCCATTTTAAGGAAATATCCAGCTCCGCCCTCGCTGGGCCTTAAAATTTAATATCTAATACATCACTACTATATATTATGGACAACATATGGATCAGAAGTGTACATTGTGTTCATAACGTCATTGCCTCTTTTTTTTACTTCAGGTGAAAAGCTTGCGTAAAGCTTGAAAAATCCTTAAGTTGATGTAATTGTCAAACAACACCACAAAATGCAGAAAATGACGTGACGTACATGAAGCGATTTGTGTAAAATGTAAATCAAAGCTTCTGTCTTATGATATCGGGTAGTACTGAAGCAAAAATTGTCTTTCAGTTATTCAACGCTGGCTTTGTATTACGCCAACGAAACAAGACGAGAACAAGAACTCACCAGCAGAGAAGTGTATTTACCAAGAGTGAGAGGCTGGAGTCCTTCGTTCCCCGAGATCTTGTGAGTGAATGGCGAGGTGCCTGCTGGGCGGTTGGTCCTCGGCTCGAGCACCCAAGTGGGGGGTCCTTCCTGTGCACCCCAACTCAACCCCCACCAATCACGATGCTGAGAATTCCCACAACGTCCAATGAGAAGCGAGATGAAAACTGGGTGGATGACAGGATATACAGGACTTGAACGCGTAATAGGTATCATTATTCCAAGTAAAAAAATACATACAAATATGGATGCTCTCTCTCTCTCTCTCTCTCTCTCTCTCTCTCTCTCTCTCTCTCTATATATATATATATATATATATATATATATATATATATATATATATATATATATGACCATATCTCTACGATGTTGGGTCGCCTTTTTTTTTTTTTTTTTTTAATCCATCATTCGTGGTGTTGTTGCCATCGATTCATAATTTACTACTTCCTTCACATCCTCCGTAAATAAGATACTGTATGAAACTGTCAGTGATATCATGAATGCATCCTATATTGTCTATGGTGATTAGACCCAGAATGGATCAATAACATGGATGGGGTAAAGGGAGAAGCCGAGATGAAAATAATAAATATGTAACAATAAAAAAAACACACAATAACAAAAATGAGTTAATAAACCAACAAACAAAAGTTAATGCCGCTGTGAAGAAATAGTAGATAGTTGAGAAGTCCTTGGACTGACGTGTCATGCAACATTCGTGCACATATGAACATATGATATGGTTCGATACCAACAATAGCAACGTGGACTCCCCACACACTGTTACCTATTACTATACTTCAATATTTCTCACTATAACCTTCTATCCCCACTCTTACTTCGCTTCACCCCGCTTTTTCTAAAAAAAAAAAAAAAGAAAGGTTCAATACCTCAGTGAAGACTTTTGCTCTGCAGCTGATGCTGACGTGGATGATGTGCGTGTAAAACCATTCTTGCCGATATCACTAAGTGGCAACTGCTAATCGGCTTTTTTTTTTTTTTTTTTTTTATCCTGGCAAAACGTTGGCACACTTTAGAATTGCCAGATGTCGCCTGCGAGACCGGCATCAGTGGAAAACACGGCAAAACTCCTTCATCTTGTTCCTTTACACATAGCACTATCCTTAACCCATGAAGTGCAGTGACATGTGTTTGTCACATGTCTGACAAGAAACACACCGGGAAAGGTAAGACACAAGACTCGTTCCCCTTGGTCAACGGTAACGGGCGGGCGACAGGACCAGGACGCGTCCCATGAAACAGGAAATGTTTAGGGGGGGCCGGGTGTGGCATGTAGTGTGGGGGAAGACATGGGAAGGAAACAACAGTCTCTCTCTTTCTCTCTCTCTCTCTCTCTCTACACACACACACACACACACACACACACACACAGAGAAAGAGGAAATCGTACATCAGAGGACTGTGATCAATTCATTTTGCTATGTAGAATATGAAATAAAGGTATGAAGACTAACGAGGGCCCAATAACAGTATGATTGAAACAACTGCATTGTATTGTTTTCTTGACGGCCAGAAAGACCTCTTCATTAATTTGCTGCCCCATAAAGCCAATATCAACAGCATAACAGAGTGATTCATGGTGAACACCTGACTTGTTAGTCAAATTTGATCTCTCTCTCTCTCTCTCTCTCTCTCTCTCTCTCTCTCTCTCTCTCTCTCTCTCTCTCTCTCTCTCTCTCTCTCTATAAGAAGATAAAACGTTAACGTCGATTATAAACCTGTCAGCTTAACTTCAATTGTAGGGAAAATAATGGAGTCAATAGTCGCGAAGAACGTTAGGGAATATATAGGAAATAATAATAATAATAATAATAATAATAATAATAATAAAAAGAAGAAAAAAGAAGAAAAGAAACAAGAATGAGTAGATCACATCAAAGAAATAACACATTAAATGTTAATTTCTACAACAAAATCAAAAGATTTAAAGTCTCTCTCTCTCTCTCTCTCTTACCGAATTGAGTAAATGCTTGTTTCTTTCTGCTTCTAAGTTTTATTTATAGATTATGACAATAATATGCAGCAGGTACATAAAACATGAAGACAATTAATCAACTCAGCATTATATATGCAAATGCAATTCAAATATAATCCTACAACTTATCACCAGTCAACTACAGACAATAACTAACAACAAACATTTCTCTACTCCCTAAGTCTATGCAGTTAGTCATTAATATTGCTAATACAGGGTCACCCTAATTCCAACATCAAGATTAAAGTCTGTGTCATCTTTGCTACGTCTATCATGTCAAGTGTAGAAAGGCGACGTGTCCACTGCACTGCCGATAACGAGGAAACACTGATCCAAGACGTTATCTAAGACTCTGATCTTCCTTGAATTTGGTAGTGGGGCAGAGCAAATCTTGTGGTGGCAATGTTCTGCAAATCCAAATCCACCATTTCTGTATATGCAAGTACGAACCCTGCAGACTCAAGTGCCTTCCTCCACACTGAAATATTCATGAACTTTTATCTCCTAGAACAAAATTACATATGAACTCTAAATCTTCTTCCACGAAGTTGCAAGTTGTGTTATCTCCATGCATACTTTACCACTCCTCCATTGCTAACTTTGCACAGGGACCTTGTCCGCCCCTTACATTGGCTTGATAACTCTCTTAGTCATAGAAAAGTTACCTTGCTAAAGACACATGTTCAGTGTCATCTTAAACATACACATATAAACATACACAGGGACTTTGTCCGCCCCTTACATTGGCTTGCTCTCTTAATCATATAAAAATTACAAAGGATATACATAGTATAGTAGTAATAATTAATAAGTAAAAGATCATGCATGCAATACAACACCTACGTCACTGAATGCCTCACACCTCCACTGATCGTCTGTCACAATTTTCATTTCTCTCAGGGCGACTAATACACCCCTTTAATTTAAAATTTCTGCCCATGTTGCAATTTATTTGTGTGTGTGTGTGTGTGTGTGTGTGTGTGTGTGTGTGTGTGTGTGTGTGTGTGTGAGAGAGAGAGAGAGAGAGAGAGAGAGAGAGAGAGAGAGAGAGAGAGAGAGAGAGAGAGAGAGAGAGAGAGAGAGAGAGAGAGAGAGAGAGAGAGAGGGAGGGAGGGAGGGAGGGAGGGAGGGAGGGAGGGAGGGAGGGAGGGAGGGAGGGAGGGAGAGAGAGAGAGAGAGAGAGAGAGAGAGAGAGAGAGAGAGAGAGAGAGAGAGAGAGAGAGAGAGAGAGAGAGAGAGAGAGAGAGAGAGAGAGAGAGAGAGAGAGAGAGAGAGAGAGAAATTTGAAATATTAATTGAAATGGAGAAAAAAAATGAAAAAAAAAATCTTAATGTTAATTTTCCATTGATGCTTTGGAGATTTTTCACTCTTTACTGCTCGTCATCCATAGCCTCGCATTTCTGATTTGGATTAAAATTTCCTGTTTCAATATCCTTTACTTGCTCCGCCATTTGTCTTATTTGGTTAAGCTGACTAACCCTTTCTTGCCATCCCGCCTTTGCTGTTCTTTCCTCATTCTTTATCATCATGTCGATGTATTCGACAGTGCTCAGTGGATCTGGTCTCAGAGCTATTTCCCTTAGTCTCTCAAGGGACTTCCGCACACAGTCAGCCATTTGCAGTATCTTTTCCTGTCCCTCTTCATATTCCGCCTGAATCTCGTCAATCAGATTCTGCGCGGTCAGTTTCTTCCCTCTTGCCTTTTCGTATCGTTCACGAATTTCATCCACCGTCTTTACAGATTTCTTCCTTGTGACATAGAACATGTAGTCACATATTTGATGTTCTGCAGCAGGGCAATGTGAAGGGCAGACCAAACACATCGATGACTTGTTCATACTCGTAGGAGGAAATCCAAAGATTGCTCCAAATCCCGACCCAAGAGAGTGAGCCGCTGAATTACTCATAGCATAGCACCCTAAGTCACCAAGACCAAGAGTGTGAGCCACGCAGTTTTGGCAACAAGTGCGCTCACATTTCAAACAGTTACGCATTCCTGGAAAAAGAAACGAATTACTAGGTTTCTTTTCATAGACATCTTCCTCAACTTCTACTGTGTAATTTTTGTTTTTTTCTATTTCAAATTCATGTTCTTTTAACAATTTCTTCTCCTTTTCTAGGGTATTCAGTTTACTTAGGCCTACTCTGATTTCCTTTTCTATGCCTTCAATGTATACTTCAATGCTTTTGCGCTCACGAAGGACATCTTTAGTAAGAACGAGGCTCTTGCTTTCGACATGGAGGAGTTTCTCCAGGAAGATCTGGAAACTTTCACATCCCATTTCCCAGAAAAGAGAGGCAAATCTCTGGTTTTTACCCGTCTGGGTGTAAAGAGCAGAATTATTGAACTGGAAGTATTCCTTGTATGGTATTTCAGCTTCTCTCACAGCACTTAGCACCTCGGGCTCCTGTCCGTCAGCAAAAGTAACAAGGAGGAAAATATTGTCACTTATGTCTTTGCCAAACAGTGCAAGGATACTGTCAAAGACGTATTTTTGCCCTACAGAGAGTCTTGCCTGGGAAGCCTGAACCACAAAGCCAATAGCATCGATGTGGCTGATGCCAGCATCTCCTGGGGTGGTGAAAAACTTGCGAAGTTGCTCCACTATTTCTTTGTCGCGGTTAATGCCCTTAGTGTCGCCGAAACCTGGAGTGTCGATGATGGTGAGAGAATAAGGCGTTCGGAAACCGTCCTGGTGATGTAGAGTGTAGGAAGTAACATCCTTTGTCTGGCTCACTGCCTGGTTGGCGTTACTGTCCTCCACAATCATTTTGAAGCGGAATTTGTCATCCCAGTCAACTCCAAGGACGTAGTTAACCAGCCCATTGATGAGTGTTGTCTTTCCAGAACCTGTTTCCCCCACCATCATGATAACTTTGTTTGCATTGCTCTGAATGCTACGTCCGTACTCTAGCTTTACAAAGTGCCCGTCTTCATCCCGCGCCGTCTGCTCCATTGGAATAGCATAGACACTTGGAGTTCCATCTTGGACAACGGTGGAGCGTTGAAGAACGGACAGTTTGAGGTGCGTCTCTCCAGTTCCCGCCATCTTCACAAGCTGCCTTGGTGCAGTTGACGTCTGTGATACGACTGACTGCTGCGTAGACTGGATGGATCTGCAAGGACGTAGTTAGATGTAATGTCACTGAAATATGTGGCATTCGTTCCCAATGCTGTAATGCAGTACATATGACTGAGAGAGAGAGAGAGAGAGAGAGAGAGAGAGAGAGAGAGAGAGAGAGAGAGAGAGAGAGAGAGAGAGAGAGAGAGAGAGAGATAGTAGTAGTAGTAGTAGTAGTAGTAGTAGTAGTAGTAGTAGTAAAATAATAATAATAATAATAATAATAATAATAATAATAATAATAATAATAATAATAATAATAATAATAATACACACACACACACACACACACACACACACACACACACACACACACACACACACACACACACACACACAAAAACAGCAACAAAAACAATGTTCATCTCACCGCGTAGAGTACAAGTTAGCACGCTCGGCTCACAACCAAGAAGGCCGGGTTCGAACCCCTGGCGCGGCGAGGCAAATGTGCGAGCCTCTTGAGACTGGTCATTGTTGGTGTGGCCGCGAGTGAGGAGGAAAGATGCACTTGAGGAGCCAGTAAGTCAATTTGTCCCAGCACGATTATTATGCTTGCTGAGAGGCTTTAAGTAAAACGCGCTCCCCGTGCAGGGTGTCCCTCCCGCGACGCAAGATTGGCTTCCGCTCACTGATAGTCAGTGTCCTTCACTTGTCTTCACACACACACACACACACACACACACACACACACACACACACTCCGCGTCTCTTCGATGCGATGGTGGACCCGGATCTTTTGTTACATTAAAACCCAGATTCGGATCGTAATGCAGAAAGTATTTTGACTGCGGATATCCAATACATCACTAATATCACTCACTGCATAAATAAACTGATACATGTAAAAAAAATATCCATATCCACTACCATGGATATGTAGGTAAAACTAATCCGCAACCGTAAATGTTATTTTAACCTTTGCACTTTTATCTGCCACCCCATTTTAAGGAAATATCCAGCTCCGCCCTCGCTGGGCCTTAAAATTTAATATCTAATACATCACTACTATATATTATGGACAACATATGGATCAGAAGTGTACATTGTGTTCATAACGTCATTGCCTCTTTTTTTACTTCAGGTGAAAAGCTTGCGTAAAGCTTGAAAAATCCTTAAGTTGATGTAATTGTCAAACAACACCACAAAATGCAGAAAATGACGTGACGTACATGAAGCGATTTGTGTAAAATGTAAATCAAAGCTTCTGTCTTATGATATCGGGTAGTACTGAAGCAAAAATTGTCTTTCAGTTATTCAACGCTGGCTTTGTATTACGCCAACGAAACAAGACGAGAACAAGAACTCACCAGCAGAGAAGTGTATTTACCAAGAGTGAGAGGCTGGAGTCCTTCGTTCCCCGAGATCTTGTGAGTGAATGGCGAGGTGCCTGCTGGGCGGTTGGTCCTCGGCTCGAGCACCCAAGTGGGGGGTCCTTCCTGTGCACCCCAACTCAACCCCCACCAATCACGATGCTGAGAATTCCCACAACGTCCAATGAGAAGCGAGATGAAAACTGGGTGGATGACAGGATATACAGGACTTGAACGCGTAATAGGTATCATTATTCCAAGTAAAAAAATACATACAAATATGGATGCTCTCTCTCTCTCTCTCTCTCTCTCTCTCTCTCTCTCTCTCTCTCTCTCTATATATATATATATATATATATATATATATATATATATATATATATATGACCATATCTCTACGATGTTGGGTCGCCTTTTTTTTTTTTTTTTTTAATCCATCATTCGTGGTGTTGTTGCCATCGATTCATAATTTACTACTTCCTTCACATCCTCCGTAAATAAGATACTGTATGAAACTGTCAGTGATATCATGAATGCATCCTATATTGTCTATGGTGATTAGACCCAGAATGGATCAATAACATGGATGGGGTAAAGGGAGAAGCCGAGATGAAAATAATAAATATGTAACAATAAAAAAAACACACAATAACAAAAATGAGTTAATAAACCAACAAACAAAAGTTAATGCCGCTGTGAAGAAATAGTAGATAGTTGAGAAGTCCTTGGACTGACGTGTCATGCAACATTCGTGCACATATGAACATATGATATGGTTCGATACCAACAATAGCAACGTGGACTCCCCACACACTGTTACCTATTACTATACTTCAATATTTCTCACTATAACCTTCTATCCCCACTCTTACTTCGCTTCACCCCGCTTTTTCTAAAAAAAAAAAAAAAAAAAGAAAGGTTCAATACCTCAGTGAAGACTTTTGCTCTGCAGCTGATGCTGACGTGGATGATGTGCGTGTAAAACCATTCTTGCCGATATCACTAAGTGGCAACTGCTAATCGGCTTTTTTTTTTTTTTTATCCTGGCAAAACGTTGGCACACTTTAGAATTGCCAGATGTCGCCTGCGAGACCGGCATCAGTGGAAAACACGGCAAAACTCCTTCATCTTGTTCCTTTACACATAGCACTATCCTTAACCCATGAAGTGCAGTGACATGTGTTTGTCACATGTCTGACAAGAAACACACCGGGAAAGGTAAGACACAAGACTCGTTCCCCTTGGTCAACGGTAACGGGCGGGCGACAGGACCAGGACGCGTCCCATGAAACAGGAAATGTTTAGGGGGGGCCGGGTGTGGCATGTAGTGTGGGGGAAGACATGGGAAGGAAACAACAGTCTCTCTCTTTCTCTCTCTCTCTCTCTCTCTACACACACACACACACACACACACACACACAGAGAAAGAGGAAATCGTACATCAGAGGACTGTGATCAATTCATTTTGCTATGTAGAATATGAAATAAAGGTATGAAGACTAACGAGGGCCCAATAACAGTATGATTGAAACAACTGCATTGTATTGTTTTCTTGACGGCCAGAAAGACCTCTTCATTAATTTGCTGCCCCATAAAGCCAATATCAACAGCATAACAGAGTGATTCATGGTGAACACCTGACTTGTTAGTCAAATTTGATCTCTCTCTCTCTCTCTCTCTCTCTCTCTCTCTCTCTCTCTCTCTCTCTCTCTCTCTCTCTCTCTATAAGAAGATAAAACGTTAACGTCGATTATAAACCTGTCAGCTTAACTTCAATTGTAGGGAAAATAATGGAGTCAATAGTCGCGAAGAACGTTAGGGAATATATAGGAAATAATAATAATAATAATAATAATAATAATAATAATAAAAAGAAGAAAAAAGAAGAAAAGAAACAAGAATGAGTAGATCACATCAAAGAAATAACACATTAAATGTTAATTTCTACAACAAAATCAAAAGATTTAAAGTCTCTCTCTCTCTCTCTCTCTTACCGAATTGAGTAAATGCTTGTTTCTTTCTGCTTCTAAGTTTTATTTATAGATTATGACAATAATATGCAGCAGGTACATAAAACATGAAGACAATTAATCAACTCAGCATTATATATGCAAATGCAATTCAAATATAATCCTACAACTTATCACCAGTCAACTACAGACAATAACTAACAACAAACATTTCTCTACTCCCTAAGTCTATGCAGTTAGTCATTAATATTGCTAATACAGGGTCACCCTAATTCCAACATCAAGATTAAAGTCTGTGTCATCTTTGCTACGTCTATCATGTCAAGTGTAGAAAGGCGACGTGTCCACTGCACTGCCGATAACGAGGAAACACTGATCCAAGACGTTATCTAAGACTCTGATCTTCCTTGAATTTGGTAGTGGGGCAGAGCAAATCTTGTGGTGGCAATGTTCTGCAAATCCAAATCCACCATTTCTGTATATGCAAGTACGAACCCTGCAGACTCAAGTGCCTTCCTCCACACTGAAATATTCATGAACTTTTATCTCCTAGAACAAAATTACATATGAACTCTAAATCTTCTTCCACGAAGTTGCAAGTTGTGTTATCTCCATGCATACTTTACCACTCCTCCATTGCTAACTTTGCACAGGGACCTTGTCCGCCCCTTACATTGGCTTGATAACTCTCTTAGTCATAGAAAAGTTACCTTGCTAAAGACACATGTTCAGTGTCATCTTAAACATACACATATAAACATACACAGGGACTTTGTCCGCCCCTTACATTGGCTTGCTCTCTTAATCATATAAAAATTACAAAGGATATACATAGTATAGTAGTAATAATTAATAAGTAAAAGATCATGCATGCAATACAACACCTACGTCACTGAATGCCTCACACCTCCACTGATCGTCTGTCACAATTTTCATTTCTCTCAGGGCGACTAATACACCCCTTTAATTTAAAATTTCTGCCCATGTTGCAATTTATTTGTGTGTGTGTGTGTGTGTGTGTGTGTGTGTGTGTGTGTGTGTGTGTGTGTGTGTGTGTGTGAGAGAGAGAGAGAGAGAGAGAGAGAGAGAGAGAGAGAGAGAGAGAGAGAGAGAGAGAGAGAGAGAGAGAGAGAGAGAGAGAGAGAGAGAGAGAGAGGGAGGGAGGGAGGGAGGGAGGGAGGGAGGGAGGGAGGGAGGGAGGGAGGGAGGGAGGGAGGGAGGGAGAGAGAGAGAGAGAGAGAGAGAGAGAGAGAGAGAGAGAGAGAGAGAGAGAGAGAGAGAGAGAGAGAGAGAGAGAGAGAGAGAGAGAGAGAGAGAGAGAGAGAGAGAGAGAGAGAGAGAGAGAGAAATTTGAAATATTAATTGAAATGGAGAAAAAAATGAAAAAAAAAATCTTAATGTTAATTTTCCATTGATGCTTTGGAGATTTTTCACTCTTTACTGCTCGTCATCCATAGCCTCGCATTTCTGATTTGGATTAAAATTTCCTGTTTCAATATCCTTTACTTGCTCCGCCATTTGTCTTATTTGGTTAAGCTGACTAACCCTTTCTTGCCATCCCGCCTTTGCTGTTCTTTCCTCATTCTTTATCATCATGTCGATGTATTCGACAGTGCTCAGTGGATCTGGTCTCAGAGCTATTTCCCTTAGTCTCTCAAGGGACTTCCGCACACAGTCAGCCATTTGCAGTATCTTTTCCTGTCCCTCTTCATATTCCGCCTGAATCTCGTCAATCAGATTCTGCGCGGTCAGTTTCTTCCCTCTTGCCTTTTCGTATCGTTCACGAATTTCATCCACCGTCTTTACAGATTTCTTCCTTGTGACATAGAACATGTAGTCACATATTTGATGTTCTGCAGCAGGGCAATGTGAAGGGCAGACCAAACACATCGATGACTTGTTCATACTCGTAGGAGGAAATCCAAAGATTGCTCCAAATCCCGACCCAAGAGAGTGAGCCGCTGAATTACTCATAGCATAGCACCCTAAGTCACCAAGACCAAGAGTGTGAGCCACGCAGTTTTGGCAACAAGTGCGCTCACATTTCAAACAGTTACGCATTCCTGGAAAAAGAAACGAATTACTAGGTTTCTTTTCATAGACATCTTCCTCAACTTCTACTGTGTAATTTTTGTTTTTTTCTATTTCAAATTCATGTTCTTTTAACAATTTCTTCTCCTTTTCTAGGGTATTCAGTTTACTTAGGCCTACTCTGATTTCCTTTTCTATGCCTTCAATGTATACTTCAATGCTTTTGCGCTCACGAAGGACATCTTTAGTAAGAACGAGGCTCTTGCTTTCGACATGGAGGAGTTTCTCCAGGAAGATCTGGAAACTTTCACATCCCATTTCCCAGAAAAGAGAGGCAAATCTCTGGTTTTTACCCGTCTGGGTGTAAAGAGCAGAATTATTGAACTGGAAGTATTCCTTGTATGGTATTTCAGCTTCTCTCACAGCACTTAGCACCTCGGGCTCCTGTCCGTCAGCAAAAGTAACAAGGAGGAAAATATTGTCACTTATGTCTTTGCCAAACAGTGCAAGGATACTGTCAAAGACGTATTTTTGCCCTACAGAGAGTCTTGCCTGGGAAGCCTGAACCACAAAGCCAATAGCATCGATGTGGCTGATGCCAGCATCTCCTGGGGTGGTGAAAAACTTGCGAAGTTGCTCCACTATTTCTTTGTCGCGGTTAATGCCCTTAGTGTCGCCGAAACCTGGAGTGTCGATGATGGTGAGAGAATAAGGCGTTCGGAAACCGTCCTGGTGATGTAGAGTGTAGGAAGTAACATCCTTTGTCTGGCTCACTGCCTGGTTGGCGTTACTGTCCTCCACAATCATTTTGAAGCGGAATTTGTCATCCCAGTCAACTCCAAGGACGTAGTTAACCAGCCCATTGATGAGTGTTGTCTTTCCAGAACCTGTTTCCCCCACCATCATGATAACTTTGTTTGCATTGCTCTGAATGCTACGTCCGTACTCTAGCTTTACAAAGTGCCCGTCTTCATCCCGCGCCGTCTGCTCCATTGGAATAGCATAGACACTTGGAGTTCCATCTTGGACAACGGTGGAGCGTTGAAGAACGGACAGTTTGAGGTGCGTCTCTCCAGTTCCCGCCATCTTCACAAGCTGCCTTGGTGCAGTTGACGTCTGTGATACGACTGACTGCTGCATAGACTGGATGGATCTGCAAGGACGTAGTTAGATGTAATGTCACTGAAATATGTGGCATTCGTTCCCAATGCTGTAATGCAGTACATATGACTGAGAGAGAGAGAGAGAGAGAGAGAGAGAGAGAGAGAGAGAGAGAGAGAGAGAGAGAGAGAGAGAGAGAGAGAGAGAGATAGTAGTAGTAGTAGTAGTAGTAGTAGTAGTAGTAGTAGTAGTAGTAGTAAAATAATAATAATAATAATAATAATAATAATAATAATAATAATAATAATAATAATAATAATAATAATACACACACACACACACACACACACACACACACACACACACACACACACACACACACACACACACACACACACACACAAAAACAGCAACAAAAACAATGTTCATCTCACCGCGTAGAGTACAAGTTAGCACGCTCGGCTCACAACCAAGAAGGCCGGGTTCGAACCCCTGGCGCGGCGAGGCAAATGTGCGAGCCTCTTGAGACTGGTCATTGTTGGTGTGGCCGCGAGTGAGGAGGAAAGATGCACTTGAGGAGCCAGTAAGTCAATTTGTCCCAGCACGATTATTATGCTTGCTGAGAGGCTTTAAGTAAAACGCGCTCCCCGTGCAGGGTGTCCCTCCCGCGACGCAAGATTGGCTTCCGCTCACTGATAGTCAGTGTCCTTCACTTGTCTTCACACACACACACACACACACACACACACACACACACACACACTCCGCGTCTCTTCGATGCGATGGTGGACCCGGATCTTTTGTTACATTAAAACCCAGATTCGGATCGTAATGCAGAAAGTATTTTGACTGCGGATATCCAATACATCACTAATATCACTCACTGCATAAATAAACTGATACATGTAAAAAAAATATCCATATCCACTACCATGGATATGTAGGTAAAACTAATCCGCAACCGTAAATGTTATTTTAACCTTTGCACTTTTATCTGCAACCCCATTTTAAGGAAATATCCAGCTCCGCCGTCGCTGGGCCTTAAAATTTAATATCTAATACATCACTACTATATATTATGGACAACATATGGATCAGAAGTGTACATTGTGTTCATAACGTCATTGCCTATTTTTTTTACTTCAGGTGAAAAGCTTGCGTAAAGCTTGAAAAATCCTTAAGTTGATGTAATTGTCAAACAACACCACAAAATGCAGAAAATGACGTGACGTACATGAAGCGATTTGTGTAAAATGTAAATCAAAGCTTCTGTCTAATGATATCGGGTAGTACTGAAGCAAAAATTGTCTTTCAGTTATTCAACGCTGGCTTTGTATTACGCCAACGAAACAAGACGAGAACAAGAACTCACCAGCAGAGAAGTGTATTTACCAAGAGTGAGAGGCTGGAGTCCTTCGTTCCCCGAGATCTTGTGAGTGAATGGCGAGGTGCCTGCTGGGCGGTTGGTCCTCGGCTCGAGCACCCAAGTGGGGGGTCCTTCCTGTGCACCCCAACTCAACCTCCACCAATCACGATGCTGAGAATTCCCACAACGTCCAATGAGAAGCGAGATGAAAACTGGGTGGATGACAGGATATACTCGTACAGGACTTGAACGCGTAATAGGTATCATTATTCCAAGTAAAAAAATACATACAAATATGGATGCTCTCTCTCTCTCTCTCTCTCTCTCTCTCTCTCTCTCTCTCTCTCTCTATATATATATATATATATATATATGACCATATCTCTACGATGTTGGGTCGCCTTTTTTTTTTTTTTTTAATCCATCATTCGTGGTGTTGTTGCCATCGATTCATAATTTACTGCTTCCTTCACATCCTCCGTAAATAAGATACTGTATGAAACTGTCAGTGATATCATGAATGCATCCTATATTGTCTATGGTGATTAGACCCAGAATGGATCAATAACATGGATGGGGTAAAGGGAGAAGCCGAGATGAAAATAATAAATATGTAACAATAAAAAAAACACACAATAACAAAAATGAGTTAATAAACCAACAAACAAAAGTTAATGCCGCTGTGAAGAAATAGTAGATAGTTGAGAAGTCCTTGGACTGACGTGTCATGCAACATTCGTGCACATATGAACATATGATATGGTTCGATACCAACAATAGCAACGTGGACTCCCCACACACTGTTACCTATTACTATACTTCAATATTTCTCACTATAACCTTCTATCCCCACTCTTACTTCGCTTCACCCCGCTTTTTCTAAAAAAAAAAAAAAAGAAAGGTTCAATACCTCAGTGAAGACTTTTGCTCTGCAGCTGATGCTGACGTGGATGATGTGCGTGTAAAACCATTCTTGCCGATATCACTAAGTGGCAACTGCTAATCGGCTTTTTTTTTTTTTTTTTTTTTTATCCTGGCAAAACGTTGGTACACTTTAGAATTGCCAGATGTCGCCTGCGAGACCGGCATCAGTGGAAAACACGGCAAAACTCCTTCATCTTGTTCCTTTACACATAGCACTATCCTTAACCCATGAAGTGCAGTGACATGTGTTTGTCACATGTCTGACAAGAAACACACCGGGAAAGGTAAGACACAAGACTCGTTCCCCTTGGTCAACGGTAACGGGCGGGCAACAGGACCAGGACGCGTCCCATGAAACAGGAAATGTTTAGGGGGGGGTGTGGCATGTAGTGTGGGAAAGAACAGTCTCTCTCTCTCTCTCTCTCTCTCTCTCTCTCTCTCTCTCTCTCTACACACACACACACAGAGATAGAGAGGAAATTGTACATCAGAGGACTGATAAATTATTATTATTATTATTTTTTTTTTATGTACGAAGGACACTGGCCAAAGACAATAAAAATCCAATAAAAAACAAATGCTCACTGAAATGTCAGTCCCATAAAAGGATCAAAGCAGTAGTCAAAAATTGATGAATTAGTGTCTTGAAACCTCCCTCTTGAAGGAATTCAAGTCATAGGAAAATGGAAATACAGAAGCAGGCAAGGAGTTCCAGAGTTTACCAGAGAAAGGGATAAATGCTTGAGAATACTGGTTAACTCTTATGTTAGAGAGGTGGACAGAATAGGGGTGAGAGAAAGAAGAAAGTCTTGTGCAGCGATGCCGCGGGAGGAGGGGAGGCATGCAGTTAGCGAGATCAGAAGAGCAGTTAGCACGAAAATAGCGGTAGAAGACAGCTAGAGATGCAACATTGCGGCGGTGAGAGAGAGGCTGAAGACAGTCAGTTAGAGGAGAGGAGTTGATGAGACGAAAAGCTTTTGATTCCACCGTGTCTAGAAGAGCAGTATGAGTGGAACCCCCCCCCAGACATGTGAAGCATACTCCATACATGGACGGATAAGGCCCTTGTACAGAGTTAGCAGCTGGGGGGGGTGAGAAAAACTGGCGGAGACGTCTCAGAACACCTAACTTCATAGAAGCTGTTTTAGCTAGAGATGTGATGTGAAGTTTCCAGTTCAGATTATAAGTAAATTACACACCGAGGATGTTCAGTGTAGAAGAGGGGGACAGTTGAGTGTCATTGAAGAAGAGGGGATAGTTGCCTGGAAGGTTGTGTCGAGTTGATAGATGGAGGAATTGAGTTTTTGAGGCATTGAACAATACCAAGTTTGCTCTGCCCCAATCAGAAATTTTAGAAAGATCAGAAGTGAAGCGTTCTGTGGCTTCCCTGCGTGAAATCTTTACCTCCTGAAGTGTTGGACGTCTATGAAAAGACGTGGAAAAGTGCAGGGTGGTATCATCAGCGTAGGAGTGGATAGGACAAGAAGTTTGGTTTAGAAGATCATTAATGAATAATAAGAAGAGAGTGGGTGACAGGACAGAACCCTGAGGAACACCACTGTTAATAGATTTAGGAGAAGAACAGTGACCGTCTACCACACCAGCAATAGAACGGTCGGAAAGGAAACTTGAGATGAAGTTACAGAGAGAAGGATAGAAACCGTAGGAGGGTAGTTTGGAAAACAAAGCTTTGTGCCAGACTCTATCAAAAGCTTTTGATATGTCCAAGGCAACAGCAAAAGTTTCACCAAAATCTCTAAAATTTTGCTATGTAGAATATGAAACAAAGGTATGAAGACTAACGAGGGCCCAATAATAGTATGATTGAAACGACAACTGCATTGTATTGTTTCCTTGACGGCCAGAAAGACCTCTTCATTAATTTGCCCCATAAAGCCAATATCATCAGCATAACGGAGTGATTTATGGTGAACACCTGACTTATTAGTCAAATTTGATCTCTCTGCATACGTTTTGTATATTTTGGATACGTTTTTGGATACGTTTATATTTTTCTCACTTGCAACACTGCTCTACACACACACACACATACACAGAGAGAGAGAGAGAGAGAGAGAGAGAGAGAGAGAGAGAGAGCATCACTCCAAGGAAGCTTTATTTACTTTGCCTCACACAGTCAGCAGTTTTATATGTCAACGTCTCGTAACAGAAGCTGGTAGTCAGCCGCAACTGCTTAGCAAAACGTTTGGGCACTAGAGTTGTCGGGTGTCGTCTGTGTGTGTGTGTGTGTGTGTTATGAAAGGCTTATCCGTACGTTGTAAGGAAAAGTGTAGATACATCGCAGCATCTTACCATGACTACTTGTAACAGGTTTTAGTGGAGGAGAATTAGGTTTTCAGTAGTGTTTCTATGATTCTAGTGGCCTCTGAAAATAGTTGTTATGAGAGGAGGATGCGTTCCAAAGTACGGAACGTAATATTCAAGATGAGTACTAAATATATCAACAATTATGAAACAGAGGCAGTGAAGTCCACTTGAGGCATAGGCAATGCAATACTTGAATTAAGAATATTACAATTAATTACACCACGGAAAAAAAAAAAAACTCACCGCGTCTTTCAAATGACATATATATATATATATATATATATATATATATATATATATATATATATATATATATATATATATATATATATATATATATATATATATATATATATATATATATATATATATATATATATATATATATATATATATATATATATATATATATATATATATATATATATATATATATATTCGTGTATGTACTACGTACGTACATAGCTACAACAGTTTCATGATTAACTTTAAAATGAAAGCATTAATGTGTTTTACGTGGTGCAAAACTCCCCAATGGGTTTTGAACTTTTGTTTGAAGTGGATCCATCGGTGATCACTGGATGGCAACACAAGTGTTGAAAAGATCAAGAAGTATCTCAAATCACAAGACAAGACGACAACAATGTGGTGGAAGGAAGGGATCTGCCTCATTCTTTACCTCTTTTCTCAAGTCACACTTATGTGTCATGGCCTGAAAGGTATTTTTACGTGTTCGCTACAGTAGAGCGACAATATTTTGTTTCACAGTTGGTCTTGTTTTACCGAATCTGCCTTGTGCGAACAAAGGTATTGGATGGCGGACTGCACCCCTCTTAGGAAGACGATAGGGAGGTGAAAGATGACAGCCTCGGGCATTATTATCCAGTCAGTAACTGTTGGGGGGATAAATGTTATGAAAATTTCCTGTCGCAATAGCGGACGAATAAAATAAATAAATGAATAAATAAATTTGGTGTCTAATGAATCTTTGGTGGTGTATTCATCAATTTTTGACCACTGCTTTGACCCTTTTATGGGACGCATTTCAGTGGGCATTTTTTTTTATTGGATTTTTGTTGACCTTGGCCAGTGTCCTTGCTACATAAAAGAAAAAAAAAGTCCATCGCACGGTAATACATGTCGCTGTTCACAACCATTCACTTTTATCCTTCGCTAGGGAATGATCCACTGGCCTCACGCCAATGGACTGCTAAGTGTTAATAACAAAACTGGTAGATTAACCTAACCAAACCTAACTTGACAGGGGAACTGCCCCTTGTGATTCCCCCCTAATCTAGCAGAAGGCTGTGCTCCTTGTAATTAATAACAAAATCATGGATAGTTAATAAAAGAAAACTTATTCGCCCATCAAGCAGCACTTAATTCATCACCTTCCTTTTCTATCTTTCCTGCAAGCTGCAGTACACTCACTGTGGTGCCTCACACTCTTCACACTCGGGCCAGAACACTGTTCTCATAAAAGCAGGGAATCTTGACTATTTTCATAAAATACTTGCAGAGTATTGGGAAATGCAGCAGTGCTCATTGACATCTTCCTCAAACTGATTCAAATTCAGCCATGTTTTCTTTCTCTGACAAAACAAATGTTTTGCTATTGCTATTGGCCAGATCAATTATGCATTTTTTTTTTTTTTTTCGGGAGGGGGGTCTCCAATCAGCATGGCATATTTGCACAGACTCATTTGCATTGCCAAACATATATGTACACACACACCACCTTCCACAAGACATCACAACATTGTCAGGTGCGCAGCTGTGCTGGTCCCCATGATGGCATGCTCCAAAAAGTGGTAAAATAAGAAAAAATAAGTTACAGCATTGTAATAAATTTGCAATGCATAGATATATACCTGGACTTCAAAATGCTAAGAATGAAAGATCCAGCTATCAGGACATAAGAATTGCTGCTTTGAGACAGGTAAACTTTTTAATGAGAAGTAAAACCTCAATAATTCAAACTACTTTAAGTCAGATATTAGTTAACTGGGACACTTAAGGGAAGGGAAAGGACTTGTGTAGAGCAAGGAAGGTGCATTGCTAAAACCTTGATGAATCGGTCTACAAAGTGTATGTGCAAGAAAGAGCTGAAGGTGTAACATTGTGTGGCCTGGACATCCAACATGCTGCAGGTTGGCTTGTTGAACACCTTAAGGTTAAGGAATTTAAATGATTGCTGGGTTTGGATAAGTTGGATTGATCTTTCCTAAATTAGTCTGACTTAGCAAGGTTTTACTTTACTGTACCATTGTCAGCAGCCTACACTTTTGGGGTGTTCTTTGGTCCACATGGACATCACTGATGTAAATATGAATGAATGATAATATTGATGACAATAATAGATAAACAAATAAAATAGAATCAAGAATTACAGTAAAATTCTGTAGCATGCAGATAGTCTTTTATTTACTCTTGCAACATTTTAATATTTTTAATATTGAAAAATTTTCCTTTTAAGAGAAAAATGGATTATTGCAGGAGAATGTCAGGGACGGGATTATGGCCATGGCAGCATTGTGTGTGTGTGTGACACCAGCCACTGCGACACCCTCCCCCATATCACTCCACCAATCCTCCCTTCAGCATTCATCATTTCCACCAACAAGGCTGGTCGCCGCTGGGAGGTCACCAGTGACAATTTTATTGATCTCTTCAGTGACAGTACCTTCAGTGATGTCTTATCAGGTGGGTGTGGTTTTCCTATTTACATATCTGTTATATTAGCTGGTTTTGGTCACTTCGATGTGAACAGTAAGACTAGGTATAGAAGGCATGGTAGTAAGTTGCACAAAGACATTGTCTCTGGATGCAGTAGTGTGTGTGTGTGTGTGTGTGTGTGTGTGTGTGTGTTTTCTTACTTTATCTAATTGTATTTTTGTAGGATTGAGTCAAGCTTGTAATATTCCATCTTTTAAAGTTAATTTGTTGTATTTATCTTTAGATCTAGATCTATGAATGCTCCTTGCACCCACAACTTATCTCTGTCACCATTTCATGCTTTTCCAAGTGGTCTACCCACTTTTTTCTTATTGTTTTTTTTTTCTATTACTTAACTTATAACTAAGAGTAAAGACCACTGGTTCTTGCTGCTGTCAGATTCTCTCTAGTGGAGTGGTACAATCATAGAAACATAATTCACGTGAGTTGCCTGCCTGCCAATCTCATTAGCACAAGTCCGAACCATCCCGTGGGTCACAGTGGGAGTCACATGATTATATTTTCTAGACTGCATTTACAGAGTGAAAGAGGGAATACTGCTTGCTGTCAGCCAATCAGGGAGCAGCTTGCAGGAAGCATGGGTAACCATTTCATTTTCATTTCAGCTAAACAAATCCAATAATGAAGGTTCAATTGTTTCCATTAACCTCGTATTTTGTTTCATATATTCTGCTAACAAGAATTCTTTTATTGGATCTATGTAACAGTTTACTGCTGAATTGATTTTATAATGATCTTGGTTCAGATCTTCAGGCTGTGCTGTTTTATTATAATCTCCCTGTTAACACCATCTTAGATTGACCTCCCATAATTTGTAGTATAATCCTAAAGTCTTTATCTCAGTATTATTTACTAACTCTGGATGGTCATTGCTATCCTATGTTCTTGCCATGTGTATAAGATAAGGTTAAAGTTAAAAGATAAACCTTGATAAGAATTAAATATTACAGTAACAAATACAGAACAAGAAATATAGAACTAACAATTAAAAATATCAACTAATTAATTGTCTTGTTCACAGATGGTGAGTTGGAGGAGGAGGAGGAGGAAGAAGAAGAGGTGGTGGTGGTAAAGGTGGAGCATGGGGAGGGTTACCAGAAAATTATTGGGTTTGGTGGTGCATTCACTGATGCAGCAGGACTCAACATCCTTTCTTTGCCCCCAGAGCTGCAGGACACTGTACTCAGGTGAAGCCTTTCTCTCCTGTTTACCTCAATTTTTTTTCTCGCTCTCACTCACACTTCAAACATTCTTTCATCCTAAATTCACATTGCATGTATTTACTCACTCACCTTCTCCACTCACTCTTTCATCCCAAACTCACTTTATATTCACTTCATAATACATAGTATAGATTTTAGTTTGTTTTCCTTATTTAATTTAGAAAAAAGATTGTGTTTGGTGTAGTATGTATGTGGTGTAGTGTAAAAGTAAGAGATGGGTGTATTGGAGAGGATGCTGGTACCTTCAATAAGTGTTGCACTTGAAAAAAAAAAAAAAAAAGTAAAAAAAAAATCAACAATGTGGAATGTTCAGGGACAAGCACTACCAGTGTTGTAACCACAAAATAGTGGAAGTCAAGAACACTGTAAACCAAGGACTTCCTTTATATTGATTTATTTTTTACAGATTAAGTTTCTTTGCAGTACAGAGAATGATGCAGTCAGATATGCATGTGAAAGTTTAAGAGAGAGGCCATGCCTGGTATGGATGACTGTGTAGCAAGCAAGAGCAACTGAGGACCCTAGTGTTCAAAGGATGAATCCAGCAAAATCAGGTTTTCAGATATTGGTGTTTGAAGTAAGTTATTCACGTGCAAACCCCTTAGTGTTGTGAGGGTGAATCCAACAAAATGCAGTTTTGAGATATCTGTGTCTCAATATTTGTTAATTTAAGGGAAGCATTCTTGAATTTGGGTAAAAAAAAAAATATTCGTGTGCATACCAGCCACCATGATGCATTCGGTGATATGCTTGCCAGATGCGTAACGCATCCCTTTTAAATGTCTAGCGAGTTTAAATGTCTGGGATATTTAAAGCCCCATTGCTCTTGCCACGCCCTCATTTGACTCTCTGTTTATTTTCCTCGTATTTTGACTAATTCATAAACTTTTTTTTTTATTGGTGTGTGACAACTTGGGTTGTGTGTAGTGGCAGCAAGGACACCACCAATTGGCTAGTGGCTACTAGAGCCAGTGAAAGCGATGAATGACACAGAGAAGAAGCATGTTGTATTATTTGTTTATTTTACCATTTTATTCGCTTATTTGAGTTGTTTTTATGCTCATATAATCCAGATGCCTCTTGTGAGTGCAAAGAGGAAGGTTTTGAGCAATCTAAATTGCCAGAAGCAATTGAAAAGAGAGAAAAATAGTGCTGCTAGTGGGGCTAGCCCTGGGCTGAGTCACGTTTCTCCCTCTCCTTCTCCTCCTCTCGCTTCATCTGCTTCCGTCACTTCTGCTGCTAGTTTCCGACATAGTTTGCTTCCAGATCAACATAAAAACATCCAAGTTAGTAGTGGAAGTTCATTGTTGTGCATTTCAATGAAAACACGCAAACTAACTAGCCCTGACTACAAGCCTGGGGGCTTCTTACGTGCCTGACATCCTGGCAACAGTGAGGTGGGTTGGCTCTGCTGATATCCTAAAGTAATATGTTATTTATGTATTAGGGAGCATATAATAAACTTGCAGTGTATTATATACACTAAATATAAATAACAGGAAACCAGGAGCCTGGCTAGTGAAAACTGTATATTGCAAAGAGCACCTCACCTTCGTTTGGGTCATATGGGTGATCTAAGCGTGACCTTTAAGTGACCTGAACCTGTACTACAGACTTTCCATGAAGTGCTGAAGGGAGATGTAAATAGAAAATAGAATTCGGTAATGATTTATGACATTTTTAAGAAGTAGTACACTTGAGAAGATAAAATTGCAATTATTTAGAAATAATTTTGGGAGCATAAAAGTAAGAATAACTCAGTGGGTAATTATGCAATTTTAATAATTTTGGTCTCAAAATGTTCACAACAATGTCGGTAGAGGCATATCTTCTTTCATTCAAATAAACATGTGCCATAATTTCAAATGTCAATTTTTGGAGTGGGAAAAAAAAAAAAAAAATTGCAGTGTCACCAAAAATTGTTTTTTCTTGCTACATTTAAACTTTAACTGGGAAAGATGCTTATGCATGTCTCCTATCAGTGGGCAAAAGGAAATTAATAATCTCCTCATAGTTTTTATGCCATTTACATAATTTTGAAGGGCCTAAATTCACCACATACTAATTATTTTTCTACAAAACTAAAGCAGGTATTTTGATGAAATTGCTATGAGAAAAATCATTATGCATCCCTGCACACTTTGTAAAACAATTATTGACTTGGATTAAAAAGTTAAGGCTAGGAGGACCAAAAATGTCATATTCATGAATTAACTCGAGAACACTTCCCTTAAGACAAATTGGCAACTAATTCTGTAAACAGTATTGTTCATATCAATACATATGTGTCATGATAATCTTTTGGTATAAACAAAAACAGGCATTAGCATTAAATTGCTACTTCATTCATGTATTTACTAATACATGAGTATCATGAAAGTATTTTGGTATAAACAAAAACAGGGGTTACCAATAAATTGCTACTTTCTTCATGTATTTACCAATACATGCATATCATGAAAAATATTTTGGTATAAACAAAAAGAGGCATTACCAATGTACTGCCACTTCCTTCATGTGTTTTAATAATACCCCTGATGCCTCTAAAGCAGAACAAAATCTTTACTCCTTCAACATAACTATACACAAATATAGACCTTGTACTCATAGAAAATTATGAAAAGCATCAAAAGTTTAGGTGATAATTTGGTATGTGGATGGAGGGGATTAATAGTTAAGCCACTGGCATTTGGTGGGATGTGCTCTCATCTGATTGGCTGTGAGGAAGGTGTGTCTTGATGTCAGAGGGCACCTCGCTGTTCATTGGCTACCAAGGGTGTGAGGTTCACCTCTGCTACAGTATGCTTCTTCTTGGCACCTTCCACCCACGTGGCAAAGTTTTGAGCATTAAGTCAAGATGCATCCCTATATTTAAAGGAATTTATGACCATGTTGTAAAGGCAAAACTGTTTGATTCTGATGGCAACATGTAGATAATGGCGAGGAGAATGCTCTGGCAAGTCTAACTCAAAACTGCCAAAAATGTAGATTTGCCCTTCCTACACTAAGTGCCTCAATTGTGCATGATAGAGATGAATAGAGAGCAACAATGGTGAGTTCATGAAAATTATGCAGTCTTGTCAACCACTGGGAGATGATATGGATGCACTTAGTGTGGTCCATTGCCATATGGATCCAGTTAACATGCAGGGCATTCTGCAGGAAGTACCTTGTATTTATTGTGGTCTCAGGATTGAAGTAGTTGTGATAGGGAACACTCTATATGAAGGGGCAGGCATAAATCATTGTATGGTGTTGTGATGTGTGTGGCTAGCTGTGCTATACTTGAACTCTTAGGGTTTAGTATGGTGGGTCATGAAACTTTCCCTTTCCAACAGGGCCTGAAGGGCCTAAGAATGTGAATGATGTGTGTGTGTATGTGTGTATTTACCTAGTTGTGACATAAAGGAAGAGAGCTACTCTCGTATTGTCCCGTCTCTTATCCCAAAATTTTTATAACCATCTTGAAATTATGTATCGTTGTTGTGTGCTGTTCGGGCCACCCTGTGTGGGATTGGTGGCCTGGTATATAAATAGATAGAAGTTTCTTAGCACTGTGCATCAATGGTATTAATAGTATTTAGCTGTATTACTTGAAAAGATTACTGTTCTGTTTTCGTAGGAAACATACGAAATTATTCTTCAAATCTCTCTCTCTCTCTCTCTCTCTCTCTCTCTCTCTCTCTCTCTCTCTCTCTCTCTCTCTCTCTCTCTCTCTCTCTCTCTCTCTCTCTCTCTCTCTCTCTCTCTCTCTCTCTCTCTCTCTCTCTCTCTCTCTCTCTCTCTCTCTCTCTCTCTCTCTCTCTCTCTAACTGACTTTACCTCTGTCATTCTTGTTGAAGATATGTATTGTCTGTTACCAAATTCTAAGTTTGCTGCATGTGCTTTATTGCCAAGTTAAGATTAAAGCTTTGTGTGGAAATTATAAGTATATAAATAAAAATAACATAAAGATTTACCTGAAGTTCCCTTCTGCATTGTACTTTTGTTTAACCCTGCCCCATATTTTAGTGTGGCTACATCTTAAGATAAAGTCTTACCTGAGCAGAAGTTTTTTAGTGGACATGTGATATTAACCTTTCTGATTGTGGAGCATTGAATGCCTGTAGTGGGTGTTGAAATTTGTGATATTAATGGGTTCATGTGTGAGTGGTAAGAAAGCTTTGCCATTGTGCTGGCAAGTATATAAATACTGTGATGTTACAGTATGGGGATGTTTCTGATTGGTGAATTTAGTATCTACTACATAATTATCATGATATCAGTATATTAAATATGATAAAAATATCATATCACCCCCTTTGATTTATTTTCTAGTATAGATTTAGCTGAACTAGAAAACTAACACATTTATGATATATTGTGGGGATCATCTGTCTCACTGGAATCACAGGATGCGGTGATATCCCACATTTTGTGTGAATGTGATGATAACAATAATCGTCATAATGGTTATGGTATCAGTACCTGTCAACATTCTGTCTTCTTCCAGGGCTTATTATTCCCCTGAGGGCCTGGAGTACACCATGGGGCGAGTACCAGTGGGAGGCACTGACTTCAGCACCCACCCTTACACCTATGATGACTTGCCCCCTGGCCAGACTGACCCTCTTTTGACAAAGTTTGCATTGGCTAAAGAGGATCTGAAGGTCAAGGTGAGATAGAACAGATAAAACATTTCTGTATATATTTATTTATGCAACAAATGAATTGGAAAATTATGAATTGTCCCAATAAAGGCACACTAAGACTGAAGGCTAAATGAGATGCCAAAGAGGACATGAGGAGTCTGCATTGAGTATATATTCTTTATAATTCTGTATATATAACTAATATTCTTGTTTTTGCATTTTATTGTGTATTTACCACTCATGCAGCTTGGCACTGAATTGAGCTAATCTTTTGTGCAAAGTGTATACATCTTGATCTTGTGCCATGGAAAAGGGTTTTTACCTGTCTTCCTGCCGGTTTGCAAGATTACATTCCAACTCCAAACTTGTTCAAAACACCATCAGATAGAAAATGTGTCTTCTTCAGCTTGTTATTGATAATTGTTTTTCTATAGGATGGTGTTTTAGTTGGTACTATTTTATGCACTTTTTTTTATTTCATGAATTATTTTAAAGTCACATAAACATAATTCCAACCCAAGTGTTAGTACTTATGATGTGTCTTGCTCAAACTGTTCATTACAGCAATTGGATGGAGCTTCAGAGACAAAGCAATGCATGTTGCAGTCATGGAAACGAGCATTGTCTTTGTATATAGGAGAAGAGGTTAAGATGTAGTAATTATGGCAATAACCAGTCATCTTGAAAATATTGACAAGGAATGAAGTATAATTAAGAAGAACCAACACTTGTAGGCAAGAATCCATGAATGAATATCACTAATACTAGGTTGCCATGATTATATGGCAATGAAATGCAGGTAAAGATTCTCTCTCTCTCTCTCTCTCTCTCTCTCTCTCTCTCTCTCTCTCTCTCTCTCTCTCTCTCTCTCTCTCTCTCTCTCTCTCTCTCTCTCTCTCTCTCTCTCTCTCTCTCTCTCTCTCTCTCTCTCTCTCTCTCTCTCTCTCTCTCTCTCTCTCTCTCTCTCTCTCTCTCTCTCTCTCTCTCTCTCTCTCTCTCTCTCTCTCTCTCTCTCTCTCTCTCTCTCTCTCTCTCTCTCTCTCTCTCTCTCTCTCTCTCTCTCTCTCTCTCTCTCTCTCTCTCTCTCTCTCTCTCTCTCTCTCTCTCTCTCTCTCTCTCTCTCTCTCTCTCTCTCTCTCTCTCTCTCTCTCTCTCTCTCTCTCTCTCTCTCTCTCTCTCTCTCTCTCTCTCTCTCTCTCTCTCTCTCTCTCTCTCTCTCTCTCTCTCTCTCTCTCTCTCTCTCTCTCTCTCTCTCTCTCTCTCCAGATACCCCTGATCCAGAAAGCATTGGCCATGTCTCCAGTACCTATCAAGCTCTTTGGGTCAGCTTGGGGTGCACCTGGCTGGATGAAGGACTCAGGCAAAATTGCAGGCAAAGGCAAGGTGCTACTGAAGTACTATAAGACTTGGGCACAGTACTATGTGAGGTAAGGAGGGAAATGTGTTAGCTCAGCATGTGAACAAGTATATTTAACCATGTTACATCTCTCATAGTGTAAGAGATAAGTGCGGTTGAATTTTTTTTTTAGTATAGTGTGTATAATAATTTTTAGGACACTTAGTAGTAGTAGTATATCGAACAGTTTCTTTTCTCATAATTTCATGAATATTTGAATCAATCTTGCTTACTATATTATGGATAATGAATTTGGCCTCAGTTAAAAGCTTTCACTTCTCTTTGAGAGCCTCTAACATACACAAATCTTTCTAGATTCTCTCTCTCTCTCTCTCTCTCTCTCTCTCTCTCTCTCTCTCTCTCTCTCTCTCTCTCTCTCTCTCTCTCTCTCTCTCTCTCTCTCTCTCTCTCTCTCTCTCTCTCTCTCTCTCTCTCTCTCTCTCTCTCTCTCTCTCTCTCTCTCTCTCTCTCTCTCTCTCTCTCTCTCCCTCTCTCTCATCTGTCTGAGTCCTTAGTCATATTAAACGTAAATTTTGTTTTGACTTCTGTTTTGTATCTTCCCTTCCTTTCATCATGAAACCTTATTGCTAGAAAATTATATTAAAAATAAATAACTTGAAGAATAGAAATGGAGGTTTAGCAAGAATCTAGACCATTATCTTATATTGTTATTAGGCAGTTTTCACTTGTCCATGTGCTTTTTTTTTAATGGAGCCAATGATGGAAAAATGCTTGTTAATGCCAGGAAATGTAATGATAAGAATTAATTTGAGTAATAGAAGACAAACAAGAATGGATTACAAGAATGAAGGAGAAAAAGACTTTGTATAATGATTATGGATGACTATTTGCCAGAGACATCATACAGGATCACCAGAGAACTACATATTGGGAAATATAAGGAGTGTTTAAGTGTTTAAGGAGAGAATAAAGAAGCTAAGTGTTTCAGTGATTTTCCTAAGGTTGGAATGATACTGCAGTGGTCTGATAGCTGTACAGAAAGGATATAGGAAAGACTGAAAAAATACAATTAAGAGCACTCAAGGTAGAATTAACATAAGAAAGACTTTTGAGACAGAACTTATCAACAGTAAAAGAAAGAAATGGAAAATGTAATCATAGTGAATAGAGGTGTTTTGTATGTATAGAACTGAAAGAGATGCAAGAGGTCATGGAAGGAAGTTGAAAAGAAACAGATACTGAAATACATGATTTTCCATATGGAAGCATGGAAATCTGGAACAGCCTAGAAATAGATGTACGAGTACATGTAAGGATTATTAAGAATATAAAATAATTGCTGATATAAAGACAGAACAGAACAACAGTAGCTCTTTTCCTTTATGTCACAACAAGGAAAACACACTGAGCTGTAACACACACACACACACACACACACACACACACACACACACACACACACACACACACACACACACACACACACACACACACACACACACACACACACACACACACACACACACACACACACACACACACACACACACCATTTTGTGCATACTGTTTTTCTACCTTTTCTTCATGGCTTACAATTTCCTCTTCATACCTGACTTGCATACATACACAACACACCATGTGCTATTTGCTATAAGGAATCCAACAGCATGAATTTAGTGAGCAGCTTGACAGAGGCTTTCCCTTTAGGTTCCTACAGAACTATGGTCAACACAATATAAGTTTTTGGGGACTCACTGCCCAAAATGAGCCAACAGATGGACTTCAATCATCATTTAGTTTTAATGCAGTTGGATGGACCCCCAAGGAACAGGTGGGAACAGCTTATTATGATTTGAAAATAGCAGCTTGCACGAGTTTGATATTTTTTGGGGTGTGTCTGTGTGTGTGTTGTGCATGTGCATGCAGGAGTGTACATTTCTGTTTCTTTTACCAAAATCCATTAATGTGTTCACCAGGCTGAGTGGATGGGGCGGTTCCTTGGCCCAACCCTGGAGAGTGCTGGCTTGGGTCACATCAAACTGATGGTGCTTGATGACAATCGCATCTTTTTGCCCAAATGGGTGGATGATGTAAGTCATAGGGAAACAGAAGCCTCACACTGCCTTTCAGGAGGATTTTTGTTGCAGCCTGATGATTATGTGCTGCAAATTGTTATAGTGTCACCAAATGTTATATTCTGTTCTTTATGGCTCAGTACCTTAACATTTTTTTAGATTTTTTAATTTATTTTTTTTTTTTATGTAGGAAGGACACTGGCCAAGGGCAACAAAAATCCAATAAAAAAAAATGCCCACTGAAATGCCAGTCCCATAAAAGGGTCAAAGCAGTGGTCAAAAATTGGTGGATAAGTGTCTTGAAACCTCCCTCTTGAAGGAATTCAAGTCATAGGAAGGTGGAAATACAGAAGCAGGCAGGGAGTTCCAGAGTTTACCAGAGAAAGGGATGAATGATTGAGAATACTGGTTAACTCTTGCATTAGAGAGGTGGACAGAATAGGGGTGAGAGAAAGAAGAAAGTCTTGTGCAGCGAGGCTGCGGAAGGAGGGGAGGCATGCAGTTAGCAAGATCAGAAGAGCAGTTAGCATGAAAATAGCAGTAGAAGACAGCTAGATGTGCAACATTGCAGCGGTGAGAGAGAGGCTGAAGACAGTCAGTTAGAGGAGAAGAGTTGATGAGATGAAAAGCTTTTGATTCCACCCTGTCTAGAAGAGCAGTATAAGTGGAACCCCCCAGACATGTGAAGCATACTCCATACATGGACGGATAAGGCCCTTGTACTGAGTTAGCAGCTGGGGGGTGGTGAGAAAAACTGGCGGAAACGTCTCAGAACACCTAACTTATAGAAGCTGTTTTAGCCAGAGATGAGATGTGAAGTTTCCAGTTCAGATTATAAGTAAAGGACAGACCGAGGATGTTCAATGTAGAAGAGGGGGACAGTTGAGTGTCATTGAAGAAGAGGGGATAGTTGTCTGGAAGGTTGTGTCAAGTTGATAGATGGAGGAATTGAGTTTTTGAGGCATTGAACAATACCAAGTTTGCTCTGCCCCAATCAGAAATTTTAGAAAGATCAGAAGTCAGGCATTCTGTGGCTTCCCTGCGTGATATGTTTACCTCCTGAAGGGTTGGACGTCTATGAAAAAGACATGGAAAAGTGCAGGGTGGTATCATCAGCGTAGGAGTGGATAGGACAAGAAGTTTGGTTTAGAAGATCATTAATGAATAATAAGAAGAGAGTGGGTGACAGGACAGAACCCTGAGGAACACCACTGTTAATAGATTTAGGAGAAGAACAGTGACCGTCTACCACAGCAGCAATAGAACGGTCAGAAAGGAAACTTGAGATGAAGTTACAGAGAGAAGGATAGAAACTGTAGGAGGGTAGTTTGGAAATCAAAGCTTTGTGCCAGACTCTATCAAAAGCTTTTGATATGTCCAAGGCAACAGCAAAAGTTTCACCAAAATCTCTAAAAGAGGATGACCAAGACTCAGTAAGGAAAGCCAGAAGATCACCAGTAGAGCGGCCTTGACGGAACCCATACTGGTGATCAGATAGAAGGTTGTGAAGTGATAGATGTTTAAGAATCTTCCTGTTGAGGATAGATTAAAAAACTTTAGATAGGCAGGAAATTAAAGCAATAGGACGGTAGTTTGAGGGATTAGAACGGTCACTGTTTTTAGGAACAGGTTAAATGTAGGCAAACTTCCAGCAAGAAGGAAAATACTAATTAGAAGGAATGAGGCCCATTTGCATTAGATTATCAATGGTATGCTGTCCTTTCTATGTCTGGTTGAATATTAGAGAGACTGTACTTAATTGTGAGATCTCATGCCCCCTTCCAGAGCCATTTCAGGATGTACAGAGGTGATGCATGTACACAAGAGTGACTCCTGCTCATCAGGAAACCTCAGGGAAGTTTAAGATTAAATTTTAATGAACTGAATTTGTTACAGAATCAATCCTTCATGAATTGGTAACATTGCAGGTGATGAGCAATGCTGCTGCTGCCAAGTATGTGTCTGGTGTGGCTGTGCATTGGTATACAGACTGGTTCACTCCACCCTTGACCCTGGACTTAACACACAGCCGCCACCCACAGCTTTTCATCTTGTATTCAGAGGCTTGTACTGGTAAGGCAGCAGTATTTCCAGGTAGAATGATATTATTAACTGAACTTTAATATTTTCAGATGAATAATTATGGATTTCTCCCTTCAAATATAGGTACAGAAGTGTCATGCTCTTAATGTCTTGATCTGATTATAGTCAGATATTGACACCTTCTTAGCTTATTCTGAATAGCAATTTCAGATTTCATGGATGACTTGTACTATTCCATATTCGATGTTTGTCATTTTATAAACATAAAATACTTGCATGGTTGTTTAATACATTTCTTTCATATAAATGTTAATTACATTTACATTTACATGTTTAATTGGATTTAGTGCCATGTTTAAGATTATAGTATTTCCATATTTCTTCAATATAATATTGTATCATAGAATCAGTGATTATTCATTCATTATTTGGAATGAATTTCAACTTCAACAACACATACATGAGTTGGTTACACATGAAATCTTTCTACATTATGTTTATCCATATATTTATTAACATGAGGTTGGTGATGCTGCAGGTCAGTGGCCGTGGCAACCTCTCAAGGTAGTGCTGGGGTACTGGCCACGGGCTGAGAGCTATGCAGCGAACATCATAGAGGTATGTTATAATTTCTAACAGCAACCACTTTCCCTTCTCTGATATTACTCTGATATTTATGATTATTGAAAAATAGACAAAAACTTCTCATGAGGAAATTTACAAGACTAAACTCATTATAAAGTTAATTATTTTCATATTAGCAAAAAACCTAATGTGTTGAATGTTTTATTTTATATAAAAATTTATTTGAATCAGTTCACTGTCTTCTACAACAATTGTTACAGTTCCTTATAAATAAAGTTTTTAATGCTATGGAGTGAGTACATTTGCTCTTACAAAGTGATGAACAGTCATCATCTACTTGTAGGCACACTTACAAATGGAGCAACCCTCTTCGTAAGAGCAATGATATATGGAACACAATTTCACATCAGTCTTTAGTAATTAGTTTATTTCAAATTGGGAAATTTTACTATAAAATTCATCAATATTTCAAAAGTCCTCAATATTTCACAAATTGAGAATCAAATGAAAAATTCATATGATAGAAATTATGCAAAATTGAATTTCCTTGATGTTTGTTGCAAAATTTAATATTTTAATGGCAGGGTCTAGAACACTGGTCTACTGGCTGGATAGACTGGAACCTGGCCCTGGATGTGAAGGGAGGACCAAACTGGGTCAAGAACAATGTTGATGCTCCTATTATTGTTAATGCTGTAAGTGTGTGTGTATTTATTTACTCTTGTTGGGTCATATCACCATTCTTTATTAGTTAATCATTACTTAGAAATTATGTGTATTCTTAGCATTTACTACACCATCATCCATATTATTCCAGTCATACCAATCTTTATATCCGCTTCTTTTTAAAATCCTCTCGGGTTTCCTGTATCTCTCACCATGTCTCCCATGAAATCATGTTATGTGTATCCATGACATATTTATCTTGCCAACATTTTAAGATTCTTGCAAAATGTGTGATAGATAGTGGAAAGATATGAGAAAAGTCATCTGAATCTCTTATGAGTTTGGTTCTGGCTTTTGAAAATGTCTGAAAATGTTCACAGAATGAGTATAGGTGATATCTTGAACACACCCTTTGCCTTCCTCCAGAGTGCTGGGGAGGTGTACAAGCAGCCCATGTACTACACCTTGGCACACTTCACCAAGCTGCTGCTTCCAGGAAGTGTGCGGGTAAAGCTTAGTTTTCCTAGTGTTAACTACACTAACATTTTACACACAGCCTTTGTACGCCCTGACAATGCTACTGTCGTCACCTTCCTCAACAGGTAAGGCAGAAGCTCATTTCCTGGTTCTATTATTGATCATATGTTTTCTTTCTTGAAAGTGCAGTCTACATTTCCTTCAAGGAATCAAAATGTATTATTGACATTTAACCTGGGGTGTTAGAGTTGGGGTGAGAAAATATGATATGAAATTGGGGTTACCTAATTGCTATGCATCCTGTCTGCAGGTGGAATTGTTTTACTAGACTGGATTGAAATTGAAATGAAATTAGCTTAGAATGCAAAAAACTGTGAACTTAATTCCCTTTCATTGTGAGGAAGTAATACAAGCAAATGTGTAGTGGACAGTTGAGTTCATCCAAACTCCACTTGGCCCATGGCAGTCATTACAGTTGTATTGCTAAGAGTCTTGTACCTTCAGTTTGTTGTCATGCATTTGACTCAGATTTTCTTTCTTTTGATAAGCTTAGATCAATTTCTCAGTGTTTTAAAATACAAATTGAGGTTTTCACAAAAGGAAGATGATATTATAATAGGAAAAATGTGAGGTAGTTAATCTAGCAGATGCTTTTGGAGCAAAAAACTCAGTACTAGTAATACAGTCAGCGAGTGACAGCATATGCTACTCAGGGAGTGTGTTTTGCTTAAGGCCTCTCAGCAATGGTAAAAAATGAGCTGAGACAAATTGATCTATTGGCATCTCAAGTGTTGTGTGCCAATAAGTCAATTTGTCCCAGCCCATTTTTTAAACTTGCTGAGACACCTTCAACAAAATGTACTGTCTGAGTAGTGTATGCTGCCATTATGCAAGAGGTCAATGTTTGCTGATTGTATGTGATAAGATGAAATAGCTGATAAGAGAATACATTAATGATCTAGCAAATTGGAATATCAGTGGGAGAAGTGAATAAGTTTGTCTTTCCTGTATCTTACAAAAACACAGGAGCATGGAGAAAGAGACAGAGAGAGAGAGAGAGAGAGAGAGAGAGAGAGAGAGAGAGAGAGAGAGAGAGAGAGAGAGAGAGAGAGAGAGAGAGCTTTGCAGAGAAGGAAAGTGGCAGGATGATAAAAGGACAGACAGTATTTTAGTATGATTCAATCTATAATTCTCAGGTATATGTGAGATTTGGACAAGAAATAAAAATTAGATATTTAGGATATGAGCAATAGAAAGTAAGTTAGCTATCAAGGTGTTAATGAGATGTGAAAAGAGTGAACAGTGAGAGTAATGATAATATTAAATGGGAGATCTTGTTGTTATAGTAAATGGTTATTGCTCTGAATGATAACTTACTTTACTTCTTTACCCTCCCATTACGCGCGCACACACACACACACACACACACACACACACACACACACACACACACACACACACACACACACACACACACACACACACACACACATGCAGGGATAATTATTCAGTACGCATACGTCTCCACGACCATCGCTTGGGGAGTCTGAGGCTGCGTATGGAACCTCGGTCACTGGTCTCTGTCATCTGGGGAGCTCCAAGGGATTGAGAAGAGAGAACATTGTAAGTGGCTTCAAGTAGGTGTGTGGCTCTTTCCTTTATTTTCCTTTGCATAAACTTTTGTTAATGGTCATAGTAATTACCTATATTTTCTTTCATACAAATTTTAATGGCCACAGTAATACTGAAATAGATGAAACAGCTTAGCAACTTCCTCTTAAGAGCTACCTAAAGATGATTGTTTACTAGCTTTTGAGTTTGTCTTCTCATGAGATACTGCAGTTAATAGTATGTATCCTGGTGGAGATGAAAGTGCACGCTTGTAGACAAAGTATTTTTCAGACAGTTGAAGTGACTGATTCTTTTTTTTTTTTTTTTTTTTTTTTTTTTTATCTGTAAATTGTAGTGACAGAATCAGCATATTTAAGTTCTGTAGGATACCGTTTATTTAATCTATTTTACATTTCATTTATTTGTTTATTTTGTTTTTACCTTGAAAAGATAGCACTGATGTTTTTTTCTTCCTGTTTCCTTTTTTTGAGAGGAAAGATGATGAGTTATAGACTTTTGTCATCTAGTCAGTTGTGCTCTGCTGCACTTTTTTTTTTTTTTTTTTTTTTGTGTGTGTGTGTGTGTGTGTGCTCTCCTTCAATACATGTAGAGTATGTATGTACTTTGTATATGTTGTACAATGTTCATTGCTATCTGTATTCTGTTTCATTTCTTTATTTACTGTTACTTACAAGAATGCCAAATTGGTTGCCTGTCAAAACAAGACAGTATACTTATATTTGTTGGTGTGCTTATGATTTGCATGACAATGTTTATGATAGAGTGTACTGCTTTATGAAGTATTATGAATTATATAGGTTTAATCAAGAATTTGGAAGAGTAAATATTACTAACTAAGCAGTTATGGTTATTAACTTAAACAAAATACTCGTTAGAAAATTTAACATTGATGCCGTAATTGTGTACTATACATGCAAATCCTTGCATGTACAGTACACAGTTAAGGTGCATTGTACTATGTCCATCATTGCATCATAGGGGATGTGGTAAAGTCTTAAAAATTTCAAAGATTAGCAATTCCTGCAAAATACAAGGGAGCGAGACTTTTTTTTTCAGACCTTAAAATCAAATATTTGTATTTTATATCTCAAATAGGTTATAATACTTAGATGAGGTAACAGAGAGACCACAAGAATATTTTGTGATACTTGTACTGTGCCTTAAGTAAGGCTTTTAGTTATTAAAACAGTTTTTATACGTTGTTTTTATCATGTATCCATTTAGTAACTGGAGTGATATAACATTTTTAATGATTATGCCTTTAATTTGAGGTGAGGATAATTACAGGTCACGGTCAACTCATGTGTCTTGAAAATGGAGGTATGACATTCACAAATTTATAGTCAACAGTTGTGGCGTTAATACAGTATACTTCAGGCATGGAGGATAATTAATGGAAAGACTTTTCTCTCGGACGTTATAACAAAGATGAATAACATCCTTACGAAAATAATTGGATTGTTTTGTAGTTGAGGCTGCAATGTGTTCTTATTCATTATGTTTTATTTAATAAAAGCTGAAAGGAAGTGATGAAATCGTATGTTGCATGAACGGTCGGAATATCAAGAAGATAACGGAAATAGAAGGTGCGAGGTAGTGACGTCTCTTGGTCCCACAGGTACTTCACTGAAATATTTTTGTCTATGCGAATAATTTCGGGATGAGAAAGGTGTTAACAGCAAAGCAACAGACAAACTAAAATCTCGTATATAAAAGTCAAGCTTCAATCAAACTTGACTCATCTGAGATGAAAGTATCTGATTAATATCCTTCACACAGCCAGAGATACGCCCTTATTTTTTCTTAGCTTAAACTCCGTTCAGCCTGTGTTAGTACTTACATCCATCTCAACAGTACATAGATCTCAAAATAATTATGATTACAAAGTATGGTGTTTATTCATATTAATCGACTTATGATATCATCGTCTCTATGCAATGCCTAAACGTAGAAACGGGTGTTTGCATATATTACTGATAACATGAGACAAAAGGCATCTGCTGTATAGTTAATTTGAGTAAAACAAATTGCACTTGCCTAGTAACAATGAGTCATTCATGAGGAACAGATAAAAAGCTGGAAGAGAAGTGGTAATTGGCAGTATCTAGCAACATCCCGGCGTAGTCTGTCAAACAGTGTGACGTCACCGCCAGTGTGGTTTGGGTCGTCACCGTGGGAGGATGTCGGCGGTGATCGTATTCGCTGTCTTTCTTCTCATCTGCACTATCCTAAAATTTCTGAATGTGACCAGCCCTCCAAGACCTCCTCGGCTACTCTCCAGTGACTCTAAATTCCTGGAACTAGTGCTCAAGTATTGCCCACACCTCAATGAGACGTGAGTAGCAAGTAGACCAGAAATTGTTATTGTGAAGGGAAGATAGGGAGGGCGGTAGTGAGAGAGCAAAGGAAGGAAGGATGAAGAGAAAGAGTGGGAACGCTGGTGATGAGAAAAGGGTGAAAATAGAAGAAAGGAAGGTGAAAGAGAGGGAGATATGAATAAGTAAGTAAACACACCCAAAATGTTAAGGTAAATTTCACGTCTTGCCTTTCGTTTCCCTTCCCTTCCCTTCCCTTACCTTCCTCGCCTCCACCATCCCTTCACCGTTACCATTACCACAAAGACTAGTAGCCTGATCACCACCACACTCGCCTCCATCGTCCACCCAACGCACGCAACAGACAGTTAGAGACACCGAAGCTCAGATAACAAACAAACCAAAGCTTGTCCGTGTTAGCCGCCAGCCCGCCAACTCGACAGGACCCACCCTCGATTCCCGCCCATGTTATTGACGTTTGACTTGTCCTCGCCTTCCCGTCACCTACAGGCACCTGAAGTCCTACCTACCGTGTGGAATCAGTTCTATAATACGTGTTGCGCTAATGGTAGATGCTATTTGAAGTGTATTTCCGTAGGGATGAGTTCTGATGGATGACAGCCCTTAGGTTCGTTAAAGGTGGATGTGTTTACGTGAGTGTGTGAGGTTACAGGTTGGATTGGATTTGTTGAAGGGGTAAAATTAGGTCAGTCTGGGAAACGTGAAGAGGAGTAGGAGGAGAGAAGGTGGGTGGATGCTGCTGCCGCCGTCGCTGCCGCTAGATCAATGATAGTGTTGTGCGGAGAGTGGGGGGAGGGGATGCTCAAGCCACCTGGGCCCGGCACCTGCTACTTAATCGCTAGTACTGCCATTACTTATTGCTTTTACTACTACTGGTGATGGTGGTGGTGGTGATGGTGATGCTATTACAACTATTTCTCAGTGTGACTATAAAATTTGATGTTTTCGTCGTCGTCGTCGCCGTTGTTGTTGTTGTTGTTACTAATAGTATTCCAACCACTATTATTTCATTGACACAACTACGTATATGTATAACTAGTACTACTGTTTCAAATATCTTAAGCTGTCGCCGCCGTCGTTGTCGTTGTTATAATTGGTGTTAGTATTACTACTACTAGTACTGCTATCTTTGTTATTATTATTATTATTATTATTATTATTATTATTATTATTATTATTATTATTATTATTATAGTTTATTGTGCTGCTACAGTTACATTCACTACTGCCATCACCACAAGTAGTCAATTTATCGCACTACTAAAGTAAAACCAGTTATCGTAGTCATCTACTTTTGCAGCGTCGTTACTTTAAACACAACCCCGAGCGAGGTACTGAGCCGCCACCACCACCACCACCACCATCATCGCCATTTGTCATTATGTCTTATCACCGTCACATAGGAAAGGGCGGTGGTGGTGATGGTGGTGGTGGGATCAAACTGCTGTTAATGCCATCACAACCACTACCGTCGTTTTTCTACTTGCATAAATATATTACGAACATAACTACTATCTACTTCCTGTGTTCATAAAATAAAATATCTTCATAAGTATTTCTATCACATAAATGCTTTGATCACCATCATTCTCTCTCTCTCTCTCTCTCTCTCTCTCTCTCTCTCTCCTCTCTCTCTCTCTCCTCTCTCTCTCTCTCTCTCTCTCTCTCTCCAGCATCCCGTCTTATCCTTTCATCGTCAGAAGGAACTCACGACACTTAGAGGACTCTTCATTTCATTGGCTAAGGGATCTCTCCGTCACTTCATGGTTCGGATAACCTCTCGTTCTATTGGCCCAAACCTGTGTGTCCTTTGATCTGGCAGTAGATGTGATTGGTGGCAGGATGAGACGCTAGTGGCTGGCGTGACTGGGAGGTCAAGTGTGTAAAATAATGATAAGGAAGAAATGTCGTGACTGTATGTGTGTGTGTGTGTGTGTAGGGAAGGTGGAGCGTGGGAGAGGGAGGGGGGAGATGCAGGAGAGACGCGAAAGGAAGATACAATTATTAGACTTTTTTTTTTATCATTATTGCCTCGTTTTGTTGTTGTTGCTGCTGTTGTTGCTGTTGTTGTTGCTGTTGTTATTGTTGTTGTTGTTGTTGTTGTTGTTGTTGTTGTTGGTTGTCGTCGTCGTTCTCCATCATTATTTTTTTCACTTTTTACTTCTTTTTCTTCTTTTTGTTGTTGTTATTATTATTATTATTATTATTATTATTATTATTATTATTATTATTATTTATTTGTCCAATCGTTACCCTTCGTTTCAGAGATATTCCTCTCTCTCTCTCTCTTCTGGGAATCCTGCTCTTTTTTCCACACGTCTTACAGTGTCCCGAGAAAGAGAGAGAGAGAGAGAGAGAGAGAGAGAGAGAGAGAGAGAGAGAGAGAGAGAGAGAGAGAGAGAGGGGTTGATGCCAGATAAAATAGTAGATAGATACGAGTAGATAAGAATAATGGTAGCGAAATAAAAAAATTAATTACGGAAGTAAGAAGGAAGGAGAGGTGAAACAGGAAGTAGGTGTTGGCTATTGTTTTGTTTTATTCAGCAGGAGTGGAGGAAGAGGGGGGAGGAGAGGGGTGAGTGTGAGAGGAGACGAGAGAAGAGTCTGGGGATCAATAGACGTCTGCTGATTCCTCTTAAATTGAGAAGTTTTGTATTATTATTATTATTATTATTATTATTATTATTATTATTATTATTATTATTATTATTATTATTAACATTGTTATTATCATCATCATTGCTTTTGTTGCTGCAGCTTCTGTGGGTACTACTACTACTACTACTACTACTACTACTACTACTACTACTACTACTACTACTGTAATTCATAAATACGAGGAATAAGCTTGAGTAATGTCATGCTTTGCGTAGCTTTGGTTTTCACTATAATATGGAGTGTACTAATGCTCAAGATTTTACTACAATCTCTACTGCTACGACTTACAGACTACTACTACTACTACTACTACTACTACTACTACTACTACTTCCACCCACCACCACTTAAAAGTATCATCCCTTAAATGAAGAATGGTACTGTAAACAAGATATAGACAGGGACAACCTCTTAACCTCACGACACCTGTTAAATAAAAAAAATAAATAAAAAAAAGGAGTACGGAAGACGTTAGATAATAAGTATATGCAGTCATTGGCCACTTGTACTCAGCTGATTACGGTCTTGGGGGGGGATATGGAGAGGATGACTTAAGTACCTCCTTGCTGATTTGTGTGACACTGATAAAGGTGAGAGAAAGAAAGGAGAAAATACTTATACGTGTTAAGAAACGAAAGGAACAGACGAAGGTATAATAGTACGAGGCAGGTAGGTAGGTAGCTTGGTTGTAGGTACGAAGTGTTGTTCTATATATTTAGTATTAAAATGTTGTATGTAAGTAGGCATTTCTGCTGGTATTGCTGTGATTACATACCTGTTGTTTGTTTGTTTGAAGAGAGAGAGAGAGAGAGAGAGAGAGAGAGAGAGAGAGAGAGAGAGAGAGAGAGAGAGAGAGAGAGAGAGAGAGAGAGAGTTAACTTTATCTTTTCTAGGCCACAGAACTGTTTAAGATACTAGCGCATAAATAAGTCTATGAAAAGTCTTAGGTGGATGAAGGAAAATATTAGTCTAGCAGTAAAAGGGTTAAACGGGTTAAACAAACATTAGAATCACACAAACCCTCTTGAAAACTCCAGTAACATTCCCGAGATCCTGTTCAACGTAGGAGAGTTACGCCGTGGCTCGACTCTTGTAACAGCAAACGGATTGAAACTGGAGTCATTCCTAAGTATTGATAAAACTTTCATTAGCAGCGGCCGTACTCACAAGCATCGTACTGCTGCACCTACTGAGGCACCAAAACGCTCGAAAAATCCGCTCCCAGATGGTGGAATGAAGTTTTGCCAATACTTAAGAATAAGAGTTGTAATGACAGTTGTAATTCAAGTGTTTGCCTTAGAGGAAAGAAGATGTGAGAGGTCAGAAGCGTCTTCCCTCGCCCTTAAGCACCACATGACTGATACTCGGGTACTTGCCGGTACACGCATTGGCCAAAGCACGGGACGCCTCTGTGCAGCGCGCCTCGCTCACCAGGGATTTGTTTCCTCCAGGGCACCCAGCCTGTAATAGTGAAAGCCGTAGGGAAGACGAACGATAAGATAAAAGGAACGGGTAGCGCAAACTGCCCATTTGATTTATACGTATTAAGTTGTTTTACAGAAGAAAATGAAAAGTGCTAAAACTAGTCTCATGTATATGTGTTTATTATATAGTCTCTCTCTCTCTCTCTCTCTCTCTCTCTCTCTCTCTCTCTCTCTCTCTCTCTCTCTCTCGCTTTATTCCTCTTAACTACCAGTTTTGTTTGTAGCGACAATATCAATAGCAACTAGTACTTATGCTACTACTACTACTACTACTACTACTACTACTACTACTACTACTACTACTACTACTACTACTACTACTACTACTACTACTACAACAACAACAACAACAACAACAACAACAACAACAACAACTACTACTACTACTACAACAACAACAACACCGACTACTACTACTACTACTACAACAACAACAACACCGACTACTACTACTACTACTACTACTACTACTTCTACAAAAACAACAACAACAACTACTACTACTTATGAATCAGAGGGTTTTGACACACACACACACACACACACACATACGACCTTATCGGAGGAAAAAAATATTGTGGTGCCTTAGACGGTGTTGCGTTCTCCTTCCCTTCTTCCTTCCTTCTCTCCTTTCCTCCTTCCCTCTTTTCTCTTCCCGCTATTGACCTGCTGCTGCTGCTACATCAACCTGCCGGGGTCCTCTGAGTCCTCATCCTCTTCCTTCTGCGTATTAAAGCCTGTGTGTGTGTGTGTGTGTGTGTGTGTGTGTGTGTGTGTGTGTGTGTGTGTGTGTGTGTGTGTGTGTGTGTGTGTGTGTGTGTGACCTTCACCTTAGGCCCTTTGCGTCTCATATTCACCTACCTGTAATTTGGACGAGGCAGGTGATGGAAGAGAGAGAGAGAGAGAGAGAGAGAGAGAGAGAGAGAGAGAGAGAGAGAGAGAGAGAGAGAGAGAGAGAGAGAGAGAGTACTGGATTTTGTCGCCCTTGAAAATTTGGGGTAATTACTGTTTTTCGGTAATATGTGTGTGTGTGTGTGTGTGTGTGTGTGTGTGTGTGTGTGTGTGTGTGTGGGCCAGTTCAAACACCATTACAGTAATTGGGCGTGTTTGTGTTAGAGGACTGGTGGGAGCTTAAGGTAATTATGAGAGAGAGAGAGAGAGAGAGAGAGAGAGAGAGAGAGAGAGAGAGAGAGAGAGAGAGAGAGAGAGAGAGAATCTGCTTTACACAAACAACAAAGGAAAAATTTAGCTCCCGTGAGACTTAAGAACTGGTCTCTGTGTGTGTGTGTGTGTGTGTGTGTGTGTGTGTGTGTGTGTGTGTGTGTGTGTGTGTGTGTGTGTGTGTGTTTATATACTCCACATATTTCTTTTGGCCTCATGAGAGAGAGAGAGAGAGAGAGAGAGAGAGAGAGAGAGAGAGAGAGAGAGAGAGAGAGAGAGAGAGATTCTTGCATGTATACGCAGGAAGAATAGTTATCGACGTACACGCGCTCTGTGTATGTGTATGTATGTATGTATGTATGTATGTATGTAAGAAGTGTGTTGTGTGCGTTCTCACTTCTGATGCATGTAAATTGCTGCCTGTGTAGTAGTGGTAGTAGTAGTAGTAGTAGTAGTAGTAGTAGTAGTAGTGATGGTGATGGTGGTGGTGGTGTTTGTAATAGTAGTAGTGATAGTACCTAGTAGTAGCAATTGTTGTGGTTGTTACGGTTGTTGTTGCTGTTGTTGTAGTTGTTATTTTGACGTGGAAAATAAATATAAAGAGGAGGAGGAGGAGGAGGAGGAGGAGGAGGAGAAAGAGTAGTAGGAAGAATGAGAGTCATAAGATGAGGAGGAGGAGGAGAAGGAGGAGGAAAAATGAAGGTCACTGAACCAGAAGATTCATATACCTAAGAGAGAGAGAGAGAGAGAGAGAGAGAGAGAGAGAGAGAGAGAGAGAGAGAGAGAGAGAGAGAGAGAGAGAATGTGGTGTATATTCATGTACGTATTTGTCGACATCCGCTTTTCTCCTTATTGTGTACTTACTAACACACACACACACGCGCACACGCACACGCACACACACACATGAATAAGGGTGCAAACTAATAGCAGTCAAACATATCTGTGTGTGTGTGTGTGTGTGTGTGTGTGTGTGTGTGTGTGCGTGTGAGGTAACTCCAATCAGTGCCCTGTGTAATCTGTCTAGTCACCAGTGCTGTTGCCATCGCAGTGTTTGTTTAGTTAGTAATCTCCCGGCAGGTGTTACCGATGTTGTCAGGGGAAGGGGAGTCAGTGAGTCAGTCAATCAGTCATTCATTCAGTCAGTCAGTCAATCATTCATTCAGTCAGTCAGTCAGTCAGTCAGCCAATCAGTCATTCATTCATTCATTCATTCATTCATTCATTCATTCATTCAGTCGGTCAGTCAGTCAGTCAGTCTGGGAATATTTCTCGTCCGATTACGACGTGTGTGTGTGTGTGTGTGTGTGTGTGTGTGTGTGTGTGTGGCAAACAAGTTTCTTTCTTATTGTTATGAAATATCTGATAATCTGTTTTTATTCATGCCTACTCCTCCTCCTCCTTCTCTTCTCTAACCTTTTACCTTCCTTTTTAATTTTATTCTCTCTCTCTCTCTCTCTCTGTTCATTCTTACTTCTCTTTGTCTTCTTTCCGCCTGTCTGTTGTTGTTGTTGTTGTTGTTGTTGTTGTTGTTGTTGTTGTTGTTGCTTTGTCATTGATGAATTTAACCATAAGTTGTGTATATATATTACGTTCACTCTTAATTGCTACCGCTCATCATCATCACCACAACCACCATCACCACAACCACCATCACCACCACCACCACCATCATCATCATCATCATCATCATCATCATCATCATCATCATCATCATCATCATCATCCCTAATCTTTTACTCCTCTTCCTCTATTTCCTTTTTATTATTATCATCATTATTATTACTAGTTTTTTTTTAAGCAGAATGTGTTTTTTTCTTTCTTTCTTTCTTTTGTACGACTATTACCAGGCCTGAAAAGCGACCGGTCTGCAGAACAACACATGGTATACATCTACCTAACCTTACTTCACCATTGTACGTAACCTGTCCATGAATACCACAATATTTCATCATCATATCATGGCTTGGGGTTCACTGGCGGGGGTGAGAGCAAAGGTGGAGAGCACGAAGGATAAGGACAGATAAAGAGATAGCGAGTGAGAGAGAGAGAGAGAGAGAGAGAGAGAGAGAGAGAGAGAGAGAGGGGAGGAGGATTGAGTGAGGGAGAGGGAGAGGGGAGGAGTGAGTGAGGGAGAGATGGTTGACAGCAGTGCATTACAAATCTCTCTCTCTCTCTCTCTCTCTCTCTCTCTCTCTCTCTCTCTCTCTCTCTCTCTCTCTCTCTCTCTCTCTCTCCTTTTCATTGTCCTTCTTCCTTCCTCTCTCCCTGCCTCCTTGTCATTTTGTCTCACCCCTCCCTCCCTCTCCTCCTTCCTCCCTTTCTTTCACGCCTGCAGGGAGAGAGGGAGAGAGAGAGGAAGGGGTGGAGGTGAGGGGAAGTGTCTTGTTTGCATGACGTTGAGAGAGAGAGAGAGAGAGAGAGAGAGAGAGAGAGAGAGAGAGAGAGAGAGAGAGAGGCAGTGATAAATTCTGTGCTACTTTAACTAAGAAACTAATCGTAATACAAATGATATTCTCCTTTGTTCATTTTCTTTTGTTTTCATCGTCTATTGTTCGTTATAAGCAACTCTCTCTCTCTCTCTCTCTCTCTCTCTCTCTCTCTCTCTCTCTCTCTCTCTCTCTCTCTCTCTCTCTCTCTCTCTCTCTCTTTCTCTCTCTCTCTATGTATTACTCGTCACAAAAGTAATGACGTTCTTATCTTCCTTCCCCTTTGCCCTTCCCTTCCTTCCTTCCTTCCTTCCTTCCTTCCTTCCTTCCTTCCTTCCTTCCTTCCTTCCTTCCTTCCTTCCTATTCCCGTCACGTCATCCACATTTATATACGCACATGCATTCCACCTTTCTTTTCCACTCCGTTCCCAGTATGCTCACTCCTTGTTACACTTAGTTTTGCTGTTCATTCTACTATTCTCTCACGCTTCTTCCGTCATTTTCCCCCTTCGTATGTCTATGGACTCTTTTTTTCAGGAGGGAGGTTTCAAGACACTTATCCTTTAATTTTTGGTAACGGCTCATGTCTTTGGGGACCGGCACCTCAGTGGGTCTTTTTCTTTCTTTTTTTCTTTTTTCATGCATATTTTGTTGACTTTGGCTACTACTACTACTACTACTACTACTACTACTACTACTACTACTACTACTACTACTACTACTACTACTATTATCTAACAGCAACAGGGCGTAGACATCAAAGCATATCTGACTGTTTTGTCGGGGCGCCTTAAATCAATCAATTAATCACCGTGTCTTTTTGTCCGTCTGCCATTTCCACGGGGTCCTAAAACACTGCATTCATTAGAGCCCAGAGAGAGAGAGAGAGAGAGAGAGAGAGAGAGAGAGAGAGAGAGAGAGAGAGAGAGAGAGAGAGAGAGAGAGATGCATAACGTATTGCAACCGGTTAACCGAAGAGGATTAAGTCACCAAAGATTGTTGCCATATTGTGAAACAGACAGGAGAGTATGTAGTGCCTTGCATGTACATAGACTGGCAGCTCGTTGCGTCAGGATAGTGTATGAGATAAGCTTGAATTTCGCAGTTATCATTGGCATTGTGTATTTTGCTGATGTGATAAAATGATGTGATGAAGAAACAATTTATATGCAATTTTTGGAACATTTTCTGAAACGCCTCTATGCTTCACTCTGGCCACGTGCTTTGAAAAGGCTCTAGTTGAAGTTATATGGTGTTTTTAATGGTGTTTTTACGGGTTCCAGTGGCAGATTAACAAGATTTCCTCGTTATTAACAGGGAAAACGCTGCACTCTGGCCACGTATTTTAAAAAAGGCTCTAGTTGAAGTTACATGGTGTTTTTAATGGTGTTTTTTTTTTTTTTTTGCTTTTTTTATGGGGTTCCAGTAGCAGATTAACAAGATTTCCTCGTTATTAACAGGGGGAACGCTGCACTCTGGCCACGTACTTTGAAAAGGCTCTTGTTGAAGTTATATGGTGTTTTTAATGGTGTTTTTACGGGTTCCAGTGGCAGATTAACAAGATTTCCACGTTATTAACAGGGGGAAGCGCTCTTAAGAATCCAGCTATTCATGTTTGTGGCCTCTGTGGTTCTGGTGATAAATATAACCCTTTGAGTGCCACTAGCTACACCTTTCTTTTTATTACGAATCAATTTGAGACATCTTCACTTGTTCGACAGCCACATCCAATCTTTGAGCCGGGATTAAATTACAAAATTCATTCTTTTTCATCGTTAACTTTCTTGTAGATGTTTATAAAGGTTCCACGCATTTCTCCTGGTGCTGCTAATTGTTTCTTGTCGCTGTGAAAGGGTTAACAAGGACTCTGCATCTTTAATAGTAAAAAAAAAATCATCTTTAATAGTATAAAAAAGAAAGTCACCTATGAGGGCCTGTTTAACCCTTTGAGTACCACATTAGCCCACCACTTTCGCCATTACACCATTACAAAAGTCCATTAACTCTTAAGATGATCTCGTTTTACTACTGAAAGCATTAACAGTTGCCTTTAGCTACTTATTAACTAACAATATATCTCCGTGAACTCCTCAAACTCCTTTCTTAATCAACAGTAGGTGATTAGGTGAAGCTTGGAAAGTGTCTCCGGCGATGAAAGGGTTAACCATCTCTGCGGCCTTTGAAAGCAGTCCTGATGAGAGCCAAAATCCTTTCATTAACCCCCACCTCTCTCTCTCTCTCTCTCTCTCTCTCTCTCTCTCTCTCTCTCTCCTCTCTCTCTCCTCTCTCTCTCTCTCTCTCTCTCTCTCTGCCATTTAGCACACGTCTTTAATGCCAAACAACACCAGGACATTGTTTTTCTTTATTCTACAACCGCCTCTAAACATTACCCTTGCTATGTACAGAGAGTGAGGAAAAAAAGAAAAAAAAAACGTCCCCTTTATTCCTTTCTCTCTCCCCACTTATACAAAGCTTTCAGAGATCCGTTTAATGAAGGACACGGACATAAATAATACGCAGAACATCCCCCAAACCATTTTTCATCAAGGTGGATAAGAGAAAGACACGTGATTGGATGGTTAAGTACTGACAGAGAACAAGTGAATATCCTCGTGAATTTAGTGACAGACGCTTGAATTTGGGATGTGTTTGGCGCACCGTGTCACCGAAGCGTCCATGCCAACGTACTCGTAACATGATGATAATGAACTAATCCTCACCATTATTAGAGAGAGAGAGAGAGAGAGAGAGAGAGAGAGAGAGAGAGAGAGAGAGAGAGAGAGAGGAGAGAGAGAGAGAGCAAAGGTCAAGTGGTGGTGGTGGTGGTGGATAGAAGAAAGAATTGAGGTGTAGAGGGAGAGGGAGGGAATGAGGGAGGGAGGGAGAAAGGGAGGGAAGGAAGGAAGGAGGGAGGTGACTAACAGACTGTGGCGAGGTGTGAATCATCAAGTCTCTCTCTCTCTCTCTCTCTGAAGGGGATGGGGGGGGAGTGTTTCAGTTGCGTGTGCTGTGTGTGTGTTGCTGGGGGGGAGGTGGAGGGGGGGTAGAATTTGGTAGTACTGTACATAAAAAAAAAGAGGAAAAAAAAGGTTTAATTTATTGAAGAAGTGAAGGTGAAAACAAAAGAAAAGGGAAGAAAAGTGTGTAAAGAAATTAAAGAGCGTTTTAATTGTGGATAATGAATAGCGTTTTTATTTATTTGTTTTTTTTTTCATATTTTTGTTGGTTTTTGCTGTATTATTATTATTATTATTATTATTATTATTATTATTATTATTATTATTATTATTATTATTATTATTCCCAATTTTCTTTACTTTCTTATTTTATTTATTTATTCAATTATTTTTATTATTTACTTATTTATTTATTTATTTATTTTATTTTATTTTATTATTATTATTTTTTTTTCCTGAAGTATGACTCACACCACGTCTACCATCCCCACCTTGTCACTTCCGCGTCCGGCGTCAACCAATCATAAACGTCATCCATCTCACGAGCACCAATAGCATTCACGCACACCAGAGACGTGGGAGGAGCACAGGATTCAAGTTAGCCAATAAGGTTCTCTGCTTGAGGGATAGGGGGTGGGGAGGAGTAGAGGTGAGGGCGTGGCTTACATGTCAAGATAGCGTGAATAGAATAGCTATTAATCTTTTTTCTTTTTTTTTTCTTCTTTTTTCTTTATGTAGGAGTGTATCAGCTATTCATCTTTGTCGTCGTCGTGTTTTTTTTTTTTTTCGTTTCGTTGTTGTTGTTGTTGTTGTTGTTGTTGTTGTTGTTGTTGCTGCTGCTGTTGTTTTTTGTTTTGTTGTTTCCTTCTCGTTCTTGTTCTTGTTCTTGTTGTTCTCGTTCTTATTCTTGTTCTTGTTTTTTTCCTTCGTACTCTTTGCACCATCACCACCACCACCACCACCACTACTACTACTACTACTACTACTACTACTACTACTACTACTACTACTACTACTACTACTACTACTACTACTACCACCACCACTTATCATACATACTTTGCCCGTGAGAGAACACAGACAAGGAGCGGCATATACTTAGAAGAAGAAGACAGGAAAAGGTTTATGTATCATTTCCTTCCTAACACACCTTCTCGAACCAAGGTATAACACGGGGACACTGCAACACAACCAGGCAACAGCAGGGGAGCCAAGAACCCACCCAGCATTGAATCCCCTTAAAAGAGACAGTTGGTTAATCCTTTGGCAGCTATTTAGTGCTTGTTTCCTCAATTACTAATCACTCTGAGACGTCTTCCCTGGTTCTGTAACCCACTTCCAATCTTTAGATAGAAATTGCAATATGTGTTATTTATTTTTTTTTTTTTTTAATTCCCTTTCTTGTAGATGCTTATAAAGGTTTCATGCATTGCTCCTTATGCTGTGAATTGCTTCGTATCGCAGTGAAAGGGTTAAGTACATTGTTTCGCTTCGCATTATTTGCAAAGGAATACGTGGTGATCAGTGAGTTTCTGATTAAAATTAAGGCTTTTTTTTTTTTATTTAATTAGGAGTATTTTCAAAGACTGCTGAGAAGATCTGTTATATTCAACTTCCAGTACAAGCATACAGACCTGCCTTGAAAAGAGAAGACGGAGAAATTGACCTACAAGGAATACACAACTTAAATGAGCTTCTGACCAAAATTGAGAGTTTGTTCTTTAATTACAACTGTTTTCAAAGGCCGCAGAGAGAGCTTACATTCTCATGAGCGTCTTTCCGGTTGGTGATGCAGAAACCTTGAACTCTCACTACAGACGAACAAACTGCATTGAAAACTCTAGTTTACTACCACAACAGCCTGTTAAATGTTGCAGAGGTTAACACTTTTTGCTGCTGTGGCCTCCTAGCACTGTACAAACTGTTTGCATGGAGACGAAGGAGAGGAAAGAGGGAAAACAGATGGTTAGTTTTTGTCTTTACGCTGCACAAAAATTGACTTAGGCACAAAACTAGTGTCGAAGAAGCTGTAGATATTGAAGGAGAAGTTTTTGTCAAGCAGTGTGAGGGTTAGAGGGGTAGATGAGTGGAACGGACTCAGTAATCATGTTGTTAGTGCTAAGACATTTGGGAGCTTTAAGAGAAGATTAGACGGTTTTATGGATGGGGATGATAAGTGGAAATAGGTAGGTATATTTCATACAGGGACTGCCACGTGTAAGCCTGGTCGCTTCTTGCAGCTTCCCTTATTTCTTATGTTCTTATGTTATTATTAAGCTTGGCCAGAACTAAGACCTTTCAGAATTCATAAACGACTATATTCAAAGGCGGCAGAGATGATTGGCCGAGTTCTCAAGACTCTCTCTTCTTTGAACAATGTAGAAATGTTAATCTGTCACAAGAGAACCGTAAAGACACCCCTTAAAAAAACTGTCACTTATTATAAAGAGAACCTTAAAAATACCCTTAAAAAACTGTCACATTATAAAGAGAACCTTAAAAATACCCCTAAAAACTGTCACTTATTATAAAGAGAACCTTAAAAACACATATAAAAAAAACTGTGTCACTTACAAACCTTTGTTATGAAACGCTTCCGAAGGTGACAAAGATGATTAGACAGGTTCTCAAGACTGTCTCTCCTTTGAACAATGTAGGAATGTTGTTAATCTGTCACTAGAACTGTAAAACACCCTTAAAAAAACCCGTGCAACCTTAGATACAGCCTTTTGAAAACATGTAGGTACGGTGCAGAAGTGTTTCAGTATATGGACCTAATACCCTTGTACAGAATCTCTTTGCTCTCTCAACACAGCCATTTCCAAAGGCTACACATACTACGCGGGTGTTCAAGACTGCCTCTCCTGTTAATAATGCAGCAATCTTGTTAATCTGTCACTGTAATCATAGTAACACCCTTTAAAGCCTGTGTGTAAGGTCCAACTAGAGCCTTTTGAAAGCAGTGGAGTGTTTCAGGACGAGAGTGTTGTTGTGCACGAATGTTTTGGTGATAACACGGTGGCCTTAACCTTTTGCGGGCACACTGTATTGTATCACGTGGAGCTACAAAACATGACAGGGACGTGAAACAGGCTAGTAGAATCAAACCTCTCTTTTTTTTTTTTTTTTTTTTTTTTTTTTTTTTTTTTTTTGCACACACTGAATATTTTGGTTAGGTGTGAAAGCAGGGAAGACATTTTAAAAGATTCCTATTTTTCGCTACTAGAAAGTGAGAGTAGTAAGAGATTTTTGAAGGAAGTGAAGACAAAAGTTTGCTAGAAAGTCATGGGGTGGTTTGAGGCTTGAGAGAGAGAGAGGAGAGGAGAGGAGAGAGAGGAGGAGAGAGGGAGGGAGGAGAGAGAGAGAGAGGGAGGAGAGAGAGTGGCGGGGGGGGGAGCAGGGAGGAGTTGGGAGTTCATCTATTTGGGTGTGTGTGTGTGTGTGTGTTATCGATCGCTTCAAATTGCGAGTGGCGCTATTGTGTGTGTGAGAGAGAGAGAGAGAGAGAGAGAGAGGAGAGAGAGAGAGTGAGAGAGAGGAGAGAGAGAGAGAGAGAGAGAGAGAGAGAGAGAGAGAGAGAGCCTGTAAATTAGGTAGAGAAGGAGGGAGGGAGTGACAGAATTAGATAATACTTGAGAAGGAAGAGGGAAGAGGAGGAGGAGGAGGAAGAAGAGGAGGGAGGAGGAGGAGCGTTACATCACTAAATGCTTCGCCTGCCTTTTATACCTCCTACTCTTCCTCCTCCTCCTCCTCCTCCTCCTCCTCCTCCTCCTCCTCCTCCTCCTCCCTCTCCCTTTACCTCACTCCCACCCTCACTCTCCCTTCCTCCTCCTCCTCCTCCTCCTCCTCCTCCTCCTCCTCCTCCTCCTCCTCCTCCTCCTCCTCACAATCATCATATAGTTAATTTCACTGAACACAGCTTTTTTTTTTTTTTTTTTGGTGTGTGTGTGTTCGACTCTTGACCAGCAGGGGCACAGGAAACGCAGGTAACAGTGCAGGTGTTTATTCACAGAAGGTGTGAACAGAAGGCTGGAGGTAGGTGATCTCTCGGCGCCAGGCCGCGCACTTCAACTTAACACTTATGACTGAAGCCTAGCTCGTTCACTCATACACGTCTCGCTCATTCACTCGTTCACACAACTAGCTAACAACCACACACCTCCCCCGAGACATAAGGAAGATTCCTTATCTTTGTTATGGCTACCGTAACACATGAAACAAAGTTACAATGATTGAAGTACAGAAAACACGGTACATATACACAAAACAAACACAGCGTACAATGAACACGTACGACTAATCGTAGGTGCTACGGTGCCACCGCACCTGCAGTCGTCTCGGCTCCCTACGCTGTCGGCTGCTTCGACGCTCTGGTTGCTCTCGGCCACGGTGTACCCCGTTACCCTGATGCTCCGGGCTGCCGGGATGGTGGTGTTCCTCGTGACCCTGATGCTGAAGCGCTGCACCGCCATGAGCGGTGTGCTGCTCGACAGGAAGGGGAGCAAGAGGTGTGTGTGTGTGTAGGTGTCTTCTATTACGCCACATCACGCGACCGCTGCCCATCTTGATGAGGTAGTCTCTCCTTCGCCCAACAGCCACGATGACACCCAGGCGATCCCAGAGGCCTGTCGTGTGATCTTGAACGTCGACGTGGCCACCGAGGTGCAGGAGAGGAAGAGTACGGGCGGACGCGTCGTGGCGAAGTTTCGCTTTCTTCCTCAGTCGCTCTGCCTTGGCGTCGCACTCATCAGCAGCGCGCTGCCACTGCTGAGCGTATGAGCGATGATGAGCCGGGACACAGGACCTCATAGGATGACCGAAGAGGACTTGTGCTGGTGAAGGTGTGAACAGAAGGCTGGAGGTAGGTGATCTCCCTTCCGCCCTCGGAGTGTTGCGCAGTTCCAGCAACCCGCGAGCGAACGCATCCTCGTCCAGGTGTCCCTGCTGTGTGGTCGTGAGGATCAGCTTCTTCACGGACTTGACCGCTGCCTCGGCGTGACCATTGGAGCGTGGATAATGAGGTGAAGATACACGATGCTCCACCCCCATCGAGCCAGGAAGCGCCGTACCGATGAAGAAGTGAACTGCGGTCCACCGTCAGTCCTCAGGAGAACAGGCACGCCCGTGTCGGCGAACACACCCCGAAGGACACGAACGAGCTGATCAGCCGATGCTGGACGTGAGCATGCAGACACGTGAGGCCACCCAGACAAGCGATCTACATACACGAGGTATGTACGGCCTGCTGCGTGGAAGTAGTCTGCAGAAACTGACTCAAACACCCTGCTGGGTGTGTCCGTGTCCTGCCAGAGAGGTTCGTTGGCTTGGCTTGGTAGGAGTGGACGGCATAGTGAGCATCCAGAAACGACGCTCTCAACGTCTCTGTCCATACCAGGCCAGTACACCGTTTGTCGGGCCCGTCGCTTGGTGCGCTCCATCCCCTGATGACTGTCATGGAGTCGCTCTAGTGTTTCTCGGCGGAGGCTGTGAGGAATAAGAAGCCTCGGCCCGTAAACCACCAGGTCGTCGTCTACGGCCAGCAGACTGCGCACCGGCCAGTACGTACGCAAGCGGTGATCGAGGTCGTGGCAATGATCAGGGAAGCCCTCGATGATGACGTTCTTGAGCAAGCAGTACTCCCCGTCTCTTGCTGCTGCGGCACGTACCATTTCCACAGTCTGATCCTGGAGTGGTGCTAAGCGGACGCCGTCCTCATTGGTGGCAGATAACGCTGAGATGACCGCTGAGTGGAGAGGGTCGAGGTCACCAGAAGTAGCAGCATCCTCTTCCTCCACTGGGTCCTGTACTGGAGCACGTGAGAGGGCGTCGTCTGTCAACTCGATGGCCATGGATCCACCAGCCATTGCGTAAACCTTCCTTTGCTTCGAAGACGCTGGGAAAGGCCTTGATCACAGCAGCAGCGTGCCCCGCACGCTGCTGTGGCGTTGGGTCGTAGGAATGAGGCCAGCTGATCACTTCTGTGGGCGTAGATAGAGGTGGCTGCGAGGCGGTCGGGTACTTGATGGAGCTGTTGCCGGTGTGCTGTTCTTCCCTGCGTAGCGGTCGGATTTGAGCCGGAAAATCTTCGGGAGGATTCCGAGAGCGATGGAATCGTACCAGCTAAGCAGCGCCCCCTTCACCTCCTTCACCACGCTCACAACAGTCTCAGCTTCCCTGTCGCCCAGTTGCAAGTGCGACGAGAAAGTTCCTACACAGGTGAGGGGGTGATTACCGGCAGCATAAAGTCCATCACCATCAGCGGGCGCCAAGCTGGAGGGCGGGATTCCAAGGAGTGTTGCCGTGTCGAGGCCAATAACGGTCGTTTCGGCCCCAGAGTCAGGAGTCCACGTAATCTTGTCTCTTCCAGCGGGATGTGTGGCGGTAATGAGCACCTGGGGCGCAGGTCGTGCCGTCACCGTCTTTGTGTATACGCCTGATAAGAGCTGGTATACACTGGCACTGGCTCCCCGCCTCGGGCCTGCACCGCGATGAGGAGAGACAGTTGAGGAACTCCTCGAAGCTCCTCGTCGTTTCCTCACTGTCTGCTGACATACACTCGCAAAATGCCCTCTTTTCCCGCAGTTACGACACACTTTATCTATTGCCTGGCATCCCCTTTTGTCACTGCGACAATTTTTGCCACAACGATAACAGCCCGTGGGGCTTGAGCCCCCGAAACTGCCCTTCCTGTAGTTCGAGACAGCGTTCACACCATGGCTCGAAGAGTGAGAGCCGCCCCTTAGTACTGCACTACACTGGTTAGCGCTCTCTGATGCTCTGCAAATATCTATGGCGTTTTCAAGGGTGAGTTTCTTGTTTTCCAGCATGCGTTTCAGAGCCACTTCGTCTCGTGTCCCAACGACAATTCTGTCACGCAGCTGATGGTTTATGCACTGGTCGCAAAAGTCACAGAAATTGGCGATTTCCTTAACAGCACATAAAAAGTCGTCAAAACCTTCTTGCGTTTCTTGCACGCGGGAGTAGAAGTCTCTTCTATCCATGATGATGTTGCGCTGGCTTCGCAGGTACTCACACATTGCATCGAGGATGGTTCTTAACTCCGCGTCTCTCGGTAAGCTTATCCCGTAGCGAAGTGTACGGGTCCACTCGTCGTCTAGGACAGCAGCGAGTGCCGCCCTCTGCTCAGCCAGGGAGAGACAGTCTATCCTGGCGAGGGTTACGTATCCTTCAAACTTATGGCGCCACGTGTCGAACTCACGTAAAGATGCTGACGCCGTTAAGTGAGGAATGATGGTGGCGGACGTCGGGAACCTCGCGCCCTGGGTAGACGTGCTGCGGGCTGTGGTTTCGCCTTCATTGCTCGCCGTGGTGCGACTGGGAGCTTGTGTCCCCACTCTCTCCAGCAGCTGGGTTAAACGCTCCTCGCGAGCCTGACTCTGCTCCGACTGTCGCGCTAGCAGAGCCTGACTCTGCTCCGACTGTCGCGCTAGCAGGGCAGCCAGCGCCTCCAACTGCTTCTCCATTCTGCGCCGTACCCACTGCAGCCTTGTCCTGATCCTACTCACTGCGCCATGTTCGACTCTTGACCAGCAGGGGCACAGGAAACGCAGGTAACAGTGCAGGTGTTTATTCACAGAAGGTGTGAACAGAAGGCTGGAGGTAGGTGATCTCTCGGCGCCAGGCCGCGCACTTCAACTTAACACTTATGACTGAAGCCTAGCTCGTTCACTCATACACGTCTCGCTCATTCACTCGTTCACACAACTAGCTAACAACCACACAGTGTGTGTGTGTGTGTGTGTTAACTGTACCGTATATTGTAGTTCGTGTATGGTGATTGCATGTATTGATGGTCTGAGCAAAGGTAACTCTCTCTCTCTCTCTCTCTCTCTCTCTCTCTCTCCTCTCTCTCTCTCTCTCTCTCTCTCTCTCTCTCTGTCTGTCTGTCTGTCTGTCTGTCTGTCTGTCTGTCTGTCTGTCTGTCTGTCTGTCTGTCTCCGCTTCCTCATTCCTTTCTGATCTTCCTCTTTCAAGTTTTTTTTTTCCCTCCTTCCCTTCCTCCTTCCTTATCTTCTTCCCTTCCTTCTACTCCCTATCATTCTCTCTCTCTCTCTCTCTCTCTCTCTCTCTCTCTCTCTCTCTCTCTCTCTCTCTCTCTCTCTCTCTCTCTCCTCTCTCTCTCTCTCTCTCTCTCTCCCCCGCATTCCTCGTTTCCCTCCCTTCCCTTCCTTCCCTCCATCCCTCCTGAACCACTACTCCTGCCCCCCCCCTCTCCACTTCCCCATCCCCCCTCCCATCCCCCCCCCCTCCCGTCTATGCTTATTTTTACCACAGCGTCCCCCATACACTGTCTTACCGCCACAACCACCACCGCCACTTCTTCCCCTCCCCTCCCCTCCCCTCCCGTCCCCCCCTCTCTTTCCCATCCCCCTTATGATAAAGACCTAGTGACCTACGGTACATTTTTGGGTCACCTTGGGAGTGGGTTATAGTTGCTCTCTCTCTCTCTCTCTCTCTCTCTCTCTCTCTCTCTCTCTCTCTCTCTCTCTCTCTCTCTCTCTCTCTCTCTGTCTCTCTCTCTCTCTCTCTCTCTCTCTCTCTCTCTGTCGGATGCTGTTTGATCATGTTTCTGCTTTTTTTTCTCCCTTTTTTATCTTTTTTTTTTTTTGCGTCAATGTGTTTTTTTTTTTGTTTGTCTGTCTGTCTGTTTGTGGGTCTGTTTTGTTGGTTTGTGTTCCTGTTATTTTATTTATTTTCATCTTTTTCTTTGTTATTATTATGTTTTTGTGTGTGTGTTCGTGTATCTTGAATGTTTCCTCCGCCCTTTAAGAACAGTGATTCCCAGTCCACATGAATAGCCTGCTCTCTCTCTCTCTCTCTCTCCCTCTCTCTCATAGCAACGTGCAGCATGTGTTATCATTAGTACGGGGTATCGTGTGACAAAGGGCGCACCAGTTCGTTCGTTATCTGCAGCACGCAAAACCTTTTAATCGAAGATGGACTTTGTTATAGCGTCTCTCTCAACATGTTTCCTTCTGTGACAAAAACCCGTGTCTCTAATTACAAAAGAAAAAAAAAGTTATTAATGACAAAATTTCGTCTCGTTAACCAGATAAAAGTAGTTAGGTTAGATTGATGACTACTATTCGTATCATTAGCTGCAAAAGAAGTTACTAAATTAATGAGGAAGTTTCGTATTATTAACAAAAAAGAGAGAAAAAGAAAAAAAAATTAGTGATTGATGGCAAGCTTAATCACTAATCACACCCCACAAGAAAAAGTTATTAGATACACCTTCATCCCCCCCAACCCCCACCGTAATGCAGGTGGACACGCCCTGCCCTCTGGTGGTGGTGACGCGTGGGAGCAGGGGACTCGGGAGGACACCGCTGCAGTAGTGAAGTTCTCCCACACCGATAAATGTTAATGATTATTTTTTTAGTGGTTTATTTATTTATTTATTTATTTATTTGTACTTTTTTATTTGAATTAATTTTTTACGTTTTTTTCTATATATATAATTTTACTGTACTTTTACGTAATTCTTAGACATTTTTGTTTGTAGCGTAACTTTTAACTTTTAATGTAACTTCTCTGAAATAAAAAAGTTTCAGTGTGTGTATGCAAATTATTATTATTATTATTATTATTATTATTATTATTATATTATTATTATTATTATTATTATTATTATGTATACTGAGGGGAAAACCAGCGACACACAGAGGTGCATTTCAGAATAGCCCCTTGGTGGTGGTGGTGGTGGTGGTGGTGTTCTTCAAGGCACAGCTCTCATGCCGCCAGTGTTCTCGTGTGGCTTCAACAATGTCTGTGTTGGTGCGAGTGATGTCATCGCTACATTTATCACGCGGCAGATGTCACGACAGAAAGATCACTCATTTCGAGGCATGGCATACTGAAAGGGCAGATCGACTGCTAATACTATTGATACTACTACTAATAATACTAATTCTTACTCACTGGCTTTCATGGTTCCTCAAACTTAAATGAATATTGTGGTTCAAGTTTACAATATAATAGAGAAAATTAATAAATAGAATGGCCGAAGACAACAAAAACTAAAAAAAAAAAAAAGAAAATAAAAAGTAAATAAAAAAAACTACACTGAAGATGCCAGTCTGGAAGCACATAAACAAAAGTAACATGGAGAAGTGTCTTAAAAACCTCCTTCTTCAAAATAGCCCTAATCATAAACAGGAGGAAATACAGAAGCAGACAATGGAGTTCAAGAGTTTACCAGTGAAAGGATACTGAGAATACTAGTGAACTCTTGCATTAGGGATGGCGGACAACATAGAGATGAGAGGAAGTAGAATAGGAAGTCTTGTACAAGTAAGGAGTCCGCGGGAGGAGGAGGTGGGGAGTCAGGTAGTCAATAGGAGTGAAAGAGAAGCTGGTGTGAAAAGTAGCGATGGAAGATGGCGAGAGATGCAGCATTGAAGGGAAGACAAATGCGTGATGGAGTCGTTGATTTTTTTTTCTTTAGTTATCTCGTTAGATTTTTGTTAAGCGAACTTGTTAAGGGCATAAAACATCTGTTGCTATTTGAAGTTGACGTAAAGGAAAGAAAAGAAAAGAATAAATGCAGTGCACCACCACCACCACCACCACCACCACCACGGCACAAGATCACGAGTTAACATGTCAGGTCTGGGAGTGCGGAAATACCCGTGAGTGGCCGAGGTGCACGTACAGGCGAGGCAGCGAGCGGGAGTGGCGAGGTGGCGAGGTGTGTCTTTCAGCGGTAATAGGAGGCGGGGCGGGGGAGGTGAAGCTCATCACAGTGGACTAAGTGGTGCTTTACAGTGAAACACATCCACGCCGCGCCTCCACTACAGTCAGAAGGCTCTAGTGAATATAAAAAGCATAACAAAAAAAAAATAAGGGAAGCTGCAAGAAGCCATCAGGCCTACACGTGGCAGTTCCCTTCAATCCTACTCTTCCCATTCATAAACCTGTCTAATCTTTCAAGGCTTCCTAATGACTCAACGCTAATTAAACCTAATTACTGAGTCCATTCCAGTCATCTTCCACTTCGAGCCTTTGTCTCTTGGTACTTGAAGTGACACGGCTTTCAATTATTATGTTTGTTTTTTACAGTCAAATTAATAGAAACACTTGAAAATCTATCCAATGATCTATGTGGCCTTGGATAATAGTTTAGTTAGTTAGTTAGTTTAGTTTAGTTAGTTAGTTAATAAGTTTAGTTAGGGGATATTTTGCCTGGTTACTCAATGCATTGTGGGATACTTGGCATAGTGGAGTTCTGTTTTCCTCGCTCTGTTACATAAGGTGAGTGTTGTGAAGGCAGCTCCTGGCCAGAGAGAGAGAGAGAGAGAGAGAGAGAGAGGAGAGAGAGAGAGGGGGGGGGGGTTACAAACAAAAGCACCACGATTATGTTCAGTTAAGGAACCACACTCACTAGTCTCCTAGTCTCTAACGGGCAAGAATTCAACTATCCATGAAAGAGATAAACAACCTGAGAGAGAGAGAGAGAGAGAGAGAGAGAGAGAGAGAGAGAGAGAGAGAGAGAGAGAGAGAGAGAGAGAGAGAGAGAGAGAGAGAGAGAGGAGAGACCGATCAACTTGCCTCTCCCAAAATGTTGAAGAAAGTCAGAAAGGTTGGATCATTTTACAGTAGTTCAAATTATCTTAGTCCTTCTCTTCTCCGGCTCTTGATTGTGTGTGTGTGTGTGTGTGTGTGTGAGTGTGTGTGCGCGCCAATATAAGTCACTTCGTAATAACATGCATTCTATTTCTTCATGACGCTCGTGACGGAAAACATTACGGAACATTAATAGTAAACTCGAGCAGACTCTCGTGAATGTATTTTGTAATTCTTTTCTGTATTTATTGTACCAAGCGCACTTTACACCAATTGCAAGTCCCTGTGTGGCTTATTTTGGGTAGAGAAAAAGCATGTGATTTTCTGTATGATAATAATAATGGTAGTTTTATCCTCGCAAGTGTGGAAAATGTAACATAGAAAAAAAAAAAAATAAATAAAAAATAAAATATATATATATATATATATATATATATATATATATATATATATATATATATATATATATATATATATATATATATATATATATATATATATATATATATATATATATATGTAGACGTGGTGTTAGTCCACGTTGTTGTTATTATTATTATTATTATATTATTATTATTATTATTATTATTATTATTATTATTATTATTATTATTATTATTATCGTATTAGATTTTTCTCCTTTTTCTTCTCCTCTCTGCCTGACCTCAGCACGCACAAGCCAGACAGAGAGGAGGAAAAAGAGGAGGAAAATTTAACACAATAAAAATAACAACAACAACAACAACAACAACAACAACAACAACAACAACAACAACAACAAACTATCCCTCACAATCAGCTTATCAGAGGTGGGGAGAATAGCACTAAAGTCAAGAATATTTCGAACTCGTTGTCCAGGCAAGTCGTTTGGGAGCCGTACGTTTGTGTGATGAGCTTCTAATCACCTGTTTTTTGGAGGTAGACAAGGTAAGGTTAGGTTAGGTTAAGTTAGGTTAGGTTAGGTTAAGTTTGATTTGGTTAGGTTAGATTAGGATAGGTTAGGTTAGGTTAAGTTTGATTTGGTTAGGTTAGGTTAGGTTAGGTTAATTTTGATTTGGTTAGGTTAGATTAGGTTAGGTTAGGTTAGGTTAAGTTTGATTTGGTTAGGGTAGGTTAGATTAAGTTTGGTTAGGTTAGGTTAGGTTAAGTTTGATTTGGTTAGGTTAGGTTAGATTAAGTTTGGTTAGGTTAGGTTAGGTTAAGTTTGATTTGGTTAGGTTAGGTTAGGTTAAGTTTGATTTGGTTAGGTTAGGTTAGGTTAAGTTTGATTTGGTTAGGTTAGGTTAGGTTAAGTTTGATTTGGTTAGGTTAGGTTAGGTTAAGTTTGATTTGGTTAGATTAGGTTTAGGTTAGGTTAGGTTAAGTTTGATTTGGTTAGGTTAGGTTAGGTTAGGTTAAGTTTGATTTGGTTAGGTTACGTTAGGTTAAGTTTGATTTGGTTAGGTTAGGTTAGGTTAAGTTTGATTTGGTTAGGTTAGGTTAGGTTAAGTTTGATTTGGTTAGGTTAGGTTAGGTTAAGGTTTGATTTGATTAGGTTAGGTTAGGTTAGGTTAAGTTTGATTTGGTTAGGTTAGGTTAGGTTAGGTTAAGTTTGATTTGGTTAGGTTAGGTTAGGTTAGGTTAAGTTTGATTTGGTTAGGTTAGGTTAGGTTAGGTTAAGTTTGATTTGGTTAGGTTAGGTTAGGTTAAGTTTGATTTGGTTAGATTAGGTTAGGTTAGGTTAGGTTAAGTTTGATTTGGTTACATTAGGTTAGGTTAGGTTAAGTTTGATTTGGTTAGGTTAGGTTAGGTTAAGTTTGATTTGGTTAGGTTAGGTTAGGTTAAGTTAAGTTTGATTTGGTTAGGTTAGGTTAGGTTAAGTTTGATTTGGTTATGTTAGGTTAGGTTAAGTTTGATTTGGTTAGGTTAGGTTAGGTTAAGTTTGATTTGGTTAGGTTAGGTTAGGTTAAGTTTGATTTTGTTAGGTTAGGTTAGGTTAAGTTTTGATTTGGTTAGGTTAGGTTAGGTTAGGTTAAGTTTGATTTGGTTAGGTTAGGTTAGGTTAGGTTAAGTTTGATTTGGTTAGGTTAGGTTAGGTTAGGTTAAGTTTGATTTGGTTAGGTTAGGTTAGGTTAAGTTTGATTTGGTTAGATTAGGTTAGGTTAGGTTAGGTTATGTTTGATTTGGTTACATTAGGTTAGGTTAGGTTAAGTTTGATTTGGTTATGTTAGGTTAGGTTAAGTTTGATTTGGTTAGGTTAGGTTAGGTTAAGTTTGATTTGGTTATGTTAGGTTAGGTTAAGTTTGATTTGGTTAGTTTAGGTTAGGTTAAGTTTGATTTGGTTAGGTTAGGTTAAGTTTGATTTGGTTAGGTTAGGGTTGGTTAAGTTTGATTTGGTTAGGTTAGGTTATTGTTTGATTTGGTTAGGTTAGGTTAGGTTAAGTTTGATTGTTGGTTAGGTTAGGTTATGTATGATTTGGTTAGGTTAGGTTAGGTTAAGTTTGATTTGGTTAGGTTAGGTTTGGTTAAGTTAAGTTTGATTTGGTTAGGTTAGGTTAGGTTAAGTTTGATTTGGTTAGGTTAGGTTAGGTTAAGTTAAGTTTGATTTGGTTAGGTTAGGTTAGGTTAAGTTTGATTTGGTTAGGT